>NC_143554.1:61310000-61610000 GCF_054136105.1 Typopeltis vanoorti
TAGGTGCCTTGTTTAACTGGGCGACGCCCCAGTCGGCATGAAATTCTGTCATATTGTACCATCATTTGAAATTTTGGTTTAAGCCAATCCCAAATTGCCAGCCCATCCTCGTTTGTTCAGTATCCAGGTAGATACTCAACAGGATGCATCACAAGGTGAGGATTGGACATTAGGTCAGAAGCCCTGATTGGTTCTCTGCATTCCTTTAAAGGCTATGTGGAAGTCTCCTCTCAGTTATATAGCTTTGATCCTTAAGCACCCCGTATGGCACCATCTTATTAAATAAATATATTGCTAGTGGTTATAATATAATTCTGCCTGCAAACTGTATGTATTCTTTGGCCAGTTTGTTTTGAGGGATGAAAAACCAAAGATGAAATGCCCTTTAAAATTTTTTTTTTTCATACTACACAAAATTTGAACCTGGTTTTTCCAACCAAAAAAAATGTCAATAATGACTGAGCTATGGAGACTTTAAGTGCTGTAATAATAAATGATATCACTATACATGACTGCTATCATAAAATGCATCTTTTTATGATTATCTGCATCATCCCTATGCTTTTTTTTTTTTTTTTTTTCTTCTATAACTGTATTTTGTTTGAAGTTTGTGGAAAATGATAATTGAATAAGTCTGGTTTTTTTAACATGATTTATAATAAGAAAACTTTTCAACATTGTTAAATGTTATACTTAGAGTAAGGAAGCTGGATTATAATTTTTAATTTAAATATTTATTAAAAATAGAAAGAAGCTAAAGAAAAAAAAAACAATATGGAGAAGTTAGAAATTAGGAGAGGATTAATATGTGATAATTTAACATCAGAGATTATGCAAAACACATGAAATATAATGATGGAAGCTGCACACTGATTTGTAAGTGTCAAATTAAAACATCAGATTAATAAATAGTACCACCTTTAATCTAGGAGATGTTTTAATCTTCAAGGGAAAAGAAATCTTCAATGTTCATTGCAGATCTAGTAGACAGTGATTTATTAGACAAAAATTAGGAAGTGGCAATTCTGAAGGATCAAAACCATTAGAGTTAATTCCAGATGAAATAATTGATATTTCAGCTATCAGTAGTCAGCTTCAAGAGAATGAATCATGCAATGAACAAAGTGTATAAGTAGGAGATATTTTGACGAAGAAAAATCTAATATAATAGATGATAATACAACAATTACAAATCACATCATCTTCATTTTTCACTTAATGTGTTAGACTCAACAGCGTGTCATAGCAAAAGTAACCTGGATTCACATAAACCATATTTTTTTGTTTATGTGCCTCCTACTATGAAAGGTTGTATAGTATCATGGATGGGATATGGATTTTTTCGTGTTTCTATTAATTTTTATAATTTTTTTTCTGAATTTTTTAGATTCATCTTTATCTGGTCTAGCCTGCTATAGAGCCCAAACACGGAACTTTTTCAAGCCACTTCAGGCCTCCAATAAGTACAACAGTGATCTTACACTGGACGATGAAATTCACCTACCACCTAATATGTCATAATAGGGACATACTATAGGGTAGTTAATCCTCTCTCTCCCTACAAAGTGTACTGTATTTGTTAAAAAGCGTATACATATACTTTAGTTTGTTTGTTTTGTGGGAGGAATTTTTGTCTGGTCTAGCCTGCTATAGAGCCCAAACACGGAACTTTTTCAAGCCACTTCAGGCCTCCAATAAGTACAACAGTGATCTTACACTGGACGATGAAATTCACCTACCACCTAATATGTCATAATAGGGTCATACTATAGGGTAGTTAATCCTCTCTCTCTCACTCTACAAAGTGTACTGTATTTGTTAAAAAACATATATGTATACTTTAGTTTGTTTGTTTTGTGGGAGGAAAAAACATAATACTCCCATTGGTTACAGAAAATTGACTGAAAAGCAGTTAATCAAAAGGCAGTTCCTTGAAAAAGCAATTCACTGAACAGCAATTAACAACACAATATTCACAAGTTTCACAAATGAAACTACAATTCATTGAATGGACAGTTCAATGGTTACATCACAAATTAATTGGATTAACTTGTGATGTAACTGAAGTTTAGTATGATATTCTCTTTATACAAGGTCTGACACAGAAAAAAACGAGACACTACATGTATCTCTTTTTATTTAACAAATTGAGAAAATCAACTATGATCTCCTTCAAAATAGTTCCCTTCTGAGTTAACACACAGCTGCATACGATGTTGCCAATGTTCAAAGCAATTCTGGAGATCATTTTCTGAAAGGCAGTTGAGGATCTCCACTGTTTTTGCTTTGACATCTTATACTGACAAAAAATGGGTTCCTTTGAGCATCAACTTGATCTTTGGTAAGATGTAGAAGTCGCAGGGAGACAGGTCTGATGAATAGGATGGGTGCTCAAGCAAAGTGATGTTGTGATTAACTAAAAACTGCTTCACAGACAAATCGTTGTGGGCTGGCGCATTGTTTTGGTGCAAAATCCAACGTTTCTCCACAATTCTGGTTGTTTCCTTCTCCCGCATTCACACAATTTCATCAAGACTTGAAGGTAATACTGCTGAATTAGTGTCTGGCCGCTGGGAACCTACTCTACCATTACAATACCCTGGATATCTTTGATATCCAGGTATTGTAATGTGGAACTTCAAACGACTCATGCGTTTTTTTTTTAGTCTTGGAGATGTTGCTGACTTCCACTACATTGATTGTCGCTTGGTTTCCGGATCATACATAAATAATCCAAGTTTCACCACAAGTAATTACCAAATTCAGCAAATTGCTTCAACAAATCTTGTTCATCCTTAATTGCAAAAGGTCCAAACACAATTCCTTGCAACGTCTGACATTTTTGGAACCATTTTTGCACAAACCATTTTCATGTTCAATTCTTCCATTAAAATGCGACAAACACATTCCCTGTCCAAATGTACTTTCTCAGCTACAGCTCGAACACCCAACCTTCTGTCTTTTCAAATCACATCTCACACTTTTTTAATGTAGTCATCAGTAACTGATGTGCATGGGCAGCTTGGGTGATCATCATCTTTCATGCTTTCTCTGCCATCTGAAATCATTTGCGGCATTCAAAAACAGGTGCATGAGACGTGCATTCTTCACCATAAGTCTCAGTCAATAATTGAAAGGTTTCCGTCAACTCTATTGTGTTACTCATACCGAATAAAGCAATGGAGTTAAGCCTTGTCTCACAGTGACAGGTTAGAACATGCTCTATAACCACCTCTTCTTTCTCCCCGCCCACTCTTCATTCCATTCCCAAGCTATAGGATTATTCTCATTTTTGATGTATCAGACCTCATATATGTTATGTACAGGTGTGTGGGTTTTTTTTTTTTTTTTTTGAGGGATGTTCCTTTCAGTCAGTATATACATTTTATGTATTTTGTTTGTTTTACACAATATAAATATTACATAATATACTAATATTACATAAAAACTCTTAATTATTGTTCCCCCTTATCTTTCTCTCTCCTCAAGTAAATAGTTGGTTGGGTAGCAATGCATCTTTCACTAGGGAATTAGAGAACAAGATGGTTTCCCATTGTCTTCCTTATCCAGTAAGTGCTTTATGTCAGTAGATGTGTGTTCATCTTTGCGGAATGAAATGCCTGAGTTTCCAGGAGTAAAACCCTGCCATCTCCATATAAAAACAGATTTTTCCATAATTTTTATAATGAATTCTGAACACCATGAAGGAAACGATTCTCATAATCCATGAAAATATTACTCACAAGATTTGCAATTATTATGGTAAGCTACATGTTTCACTTTTGATCAATCGGCTGGCTTTTTTGAAGAGGTGCAGAGACAACAATCTTATTCCTAACTGCATCAAGCTGAAAAAGAAATTTACTTCCACCAAAGCACTTTGTATCTATGCATGTACGGAGAAAGCAATACTTAGGGAACAAATCCAAACAGGTTGCAAAAACCTAGCAATGACCCAAAATCAAGTTTTAAATTTACAATCTGATCTCTCTCTCTCTCTAGTTATATGAATGTGCTTGAAAGAATCACTAATAATTCAGCTAGACATATTCTGTAAAGCAAAAACTTAATGCTAAATTTCATATTTCAAAACAATGGCAAAATTTGAATGCTAATCATACGAATCTAACAATCAGGATATCTCTTCCCCTGGCAAATAACTAACAGTGAACAACAAACAAGTGAGACGAGGAGTGACCAACTACATGCAGGCAATGCTCATGTGATCAACCTATCTGATCACACCCTAAATAACAGTGAACTTTCATTACTTAATAAAAGGCTTAAACTTTGCAGTAGCACCTAGAACTGTTAATAAACTGGATGATATATATATATATATCTATACATATGCCATATAGAAAGAGTCATTAAATCTCTTCCAAATAACATAGCTGATAAAATTCGTTTAGAATTTACTATGAAACAGACATTAATCCAGCAGAATTCTACTTCTAACTCTTTGTGGTTAGCTCTATAATCTCAGTAAAATTCTAATTTTGCTGCTTTGGGAGCAGTATTATTGTAAGAATGTTGCAAAGAATGTCAGTACAGCAATTAATAATCCTGTTTTAATTTATATTATACTGATAAATATGTACTAATGTATATATTTCATTAAGTTATTTAATTTTCACATAATATTTGTTTATAGCAGTCTGTTGTGCTTTGGCGATATGGGAGGGGTATAAGTAGTGGGTCAGAGGTGTACTGTTATTATTATTTTAATTAGATAACCTTGGTTGGTACAGCAAAATGGCAGCAAGACTCTGAAACAAAGGGTGCCAGAAAATTGGTAGTGTACTTATATTACAAACACTCATAAAAAATTCACTTGTTATAGTCTCAGAATATTCTCAGCCTCAAGCTCACAAAACACTATTCCTTTTGGTCACTAAGTTAGGTATAATTAGATAACAACACAAACAAACTTAAAGGGTACCTGATTATCTTGTGAGGGATCAAGTCGATGCCCTAAAACATTTTGCTTTAAGGTAAGCCCATCTTCTCTCATTTGTCTCATTAATTCCAAGGGATCCATTGAAGCTATGAGGAATACAACACGATGCATTACTTTCAGATTTATAACATTAATTTTTTTAAAGTGATCAACATAAATTTTTATCAATTAATCCTTGTTTGAGCATTAGCAATATTGTGTGAACAGTGGTAATTATTTGGCAGAAGGGTACACAATACTGTATATTAAGATTTCTGTGTATCAGTTTGTTGTTGACTTTATAAGTGCTAAAATCAAAATGTTCTGCAAAAAACCAAAAAATTCTATAGAACATTTTACACAGCTAATCAAACTTTGTTAATTATCACAAAAGGACAAAAAAAAAGGACAAACTTAATATAGTTGTACAAATCATTTGCGAAATGAAATTGCAGCCACTATTACAACGTTTTTTCTGGTAAAATTTACAAATTTTCATGTTATTTCAAATTTTTCACTAAGAGTAACTCAGAACTAAGCAAGGAAGTAAGAAAATTTTATCCTCTTTTGCCAAAGAAAGAAAGAAAAAAAGACTATCACAGATGTTTTTATCTTCTATTAGGACAGTTAGTACGTTTTATAAATCATTCAATCACTTCCTGATATTATGCCTCAGCAATTTTTGTTTTTCTTTTTGTGTTTAACTCGAATGTTCAATTCTTCATTATTAATACAGACTGTAAGGGAAACAGTATGGATTTCTTGCCTTTTAAAAGGAACATAAGCCGACATTAATAAATTGTTTCAAACACTTATGGCAGCAAAAGAAACATACTTTATTGAATAGAATTTTCACTCATCGTGTCATGGCCATCTTCTGCATATCAATGTTTAAACAGTGGATAACAGCTTCTTCCTCTTCAGCTTGCCAAACTGCTAAGGTTCTTTGCTGCATGCACCAACTTCTTCCATTCCTTTCTGTCTTGAGCTCTTTCATTCCAGTCCTGGATTCCAATCTCAACCAAGTCTTTCTGGACATTATCCTCCCAGTGCATTTGCAGTCCACCTCTAGGTCACTTTCCATCAGGCTTCTCTTGAATGTTTGTCTAGCCATTCTCTCAACGTGTCCAAGCCATCTCAATCTGCAAACTCTGATTTCATCAGGTAGAAGTTGGATCTATAGAGTTCCTATAGTTCTTGATTATGTCTTCTCCATTCACCTGTTGTACAACCTCTTACAGGTTCATAAACTTTTCTGAGGATCTTATTTTCAAAGAGCTGCAACGCTTTTGCATCTTGGCCTGTTATGCTCCAGATAAAACAACAGGTCTAATGATTGTCTACTATAATTCCATTTTAACTCTGCCTGACAGAATTTTGGTAGCTAGTAAATGATGTAGTGAATGATAAGACCTATTGGATGCATGTATTCTAGCTTTTATTTCTGTACTAATTTTATTATCAATGTAATAAAAATAATCAATGTTCCACGATATTTGAAGGAAGCAGGATTTTTAAATTTCAGGTTATCAATGGTAAACTGGTAATTTTCCTCTTGATTGAGATTTATGCATACATTTAACCATTCCATTTTATCCCAGTTTTTCAGCAGCAGTTTTGAGTTTTCTAAATGTTATTTTAATGTCTTCAGCATTTTCTCTAACAAGGCATATATTGTTTGCATATCCTAATATTACTGTTCTGTTTGTGTTATCTTTTCCAGTTTCTCTAGAAATGATTACCAATTCTTTCCATTCTGTGGGTATCTCTTCTTTTTCCCATATTACATTTACCAGCTTATGTATATGAGTGGTTAATTCACTTCTGCCATATTTGATGATTTCAGCCAATATTTCACTAGTATCTGGTGCCTTGTTATCTTTGAGCTGCTTATACTTTCTTCTGCTTCAGCTAGTGAAAGTTTAAATATTTCTGGGTGACAAACAGAAAATTAGAGTAGTTATTTATAATTCAGTTCTGGGAGTGGGAGAGTGAAGGAGGATGCAACTGGAAATCTTTAAAATGAGCATACATTTTGAATCAGTATGTATAGGATATATTTCATACATTTTCACCATATTTACAGTGTTTAAGCACTGGATATTATAGCAGTGCATCCTACAAAAAAAAAAAGTTCAAAAAAATTTATCATCTGTTGCAATATTAAACGGAAGGCAAATTTCTATTGAAATATCACTGATTATCAATTTATGATAATCAGTGATATTTTTAATATCAATATTAAAAAATTTTCACAATCAGAAAGTGAGTAATGCAATTTAACATAAGTTTTTTGTTCATAAAAACAGAAAAATTTATTTCTAAAACTGAAGTGTGATGATCCATATAATGGTACTTTGCAAGGAAAGAAAATAAAAAAATAAAAGTTCATATTTATTTCAATAAATGTTATTTAAAAAACATTATTTATAAAGAGGTAATAATGATTTTAGGTCCGCGCAGTTAACCTAGTGGCTTTGGAGGGGACTCAACCCATCCTAGACGGATGAGGATAGGAGAAATAATGATTTTCAATGCAAGTATTCAATAATTTTTGTCATGTCATACCATCATTTTTTATTTTAGTTTAACCAATAAGAATACAATTTGGTCGGCTAAATCCCAAATTGCCAGCCCATCCTTGTTCATTCAGTATCCAAGTAGATACCCAACAGGTTGCACCACGAGAAGGTGAGGATTGGACATTAGGTCAGAAGCCCTGGTCGGTTCTCCACGTTCCTTTAAAGGCTATGTGGAGGTCTCCTCTCAGTTATACAGCTTTGACCCTTAAGAACAAGTGAAACATTTCAGCTACTTAGGCACGATTTTTACTGAAGATGGTAAATTAAATATAGAAATAGACAATAGAATCAGCAAAGCTGGTATGGTAGGAAGTCAACTGAATAAATTCATATGGAATAAGAGAGAAATTAGTCGGAACACTAAATTAGCTGTATACAAGACAGTGTTCAAACCAGTTTTAACTTATGGATCTGAGAGCTGGGTCAGAAGTAAAACACTTGACCAAAGACTAAGACTGCAGATATGAGAGTCCTGAGAAAGATTATAGGCGTGAACCGATGGCATCAATGGCAATATCATATTAAAAACGAGGATACTAGGAAAGAACTTGACATTGTCAACATCCAGGAATGCGTTAGCAGAGCTAATCTCAGGTGGTATGGTCACTTAAACAGAATGGGCTAAGAAAGATTAGCAAAACAAGTGTTCTCTGCCAGGTTGGCAGATAAACGACCTAGAGGAAGACCAAGATATAGGTGGATTGATACGGTACAAAGTGCCTTAGACGATAGAAATATAAGATCTGATAATGTTGGAGTCTTGATAAGTAACAGACTGATTTGGAGGAAAATTGTAAGTAGGAAGTTAGTAATGATGTAATTTTTTTCATGTAGTACTATCATATCCTGTACACCCCTTGAGGGTACATGGCAGGAATTTGATGATGATGATGCATTCAATAATGGTGCAAAAATAATTTCTACAATATTGTCATAAAAATGAAAGAACAAACTTCTTGTTTCATTGCCTTGATTTGAAGAATAAAGATGGAAAAATTTACTATCATAAAATAATAAATTTAGTTTAATCCTTTATCCAAGTGTGAGCAAACAAAGTTTGCACCTGAAAGTATCTTCAGGACTGGGGTAAGGTGGTACAACACCAGGCACTCCTTGCAAAGGTGGACCAAGCTACCAACACTCCTATCTCAGTATCTCCCATAATGCAAAACACATCTCCTTGCGGATATGTCTAATGTTATGCATTAAGGGAAGGGCCACAACCCAGACTAGTTTCGACCTTTATTGAGGTCTCTTCAGTGGGAACCAGGCCCAAGTGGAGATACTAGGCAGAAGCATCAGCAAGTCATCTCTACCTATAGGAGTTGCCAAATGGTGTGCCACCCTTTTTTAATAAATTACTCTGGATTTAGAGAAAGATGTTGAAAGTTTATTTTTTCACTTGGTTAGAGTATAATAAATTTAGTTTAATCCTTTATCCAAGTGTGAGCAAACAAAGTTTGCGCCTGAAAGTATCTTCAGGACTGGGGTAAGGTGGTACAACACCGAGTCCTGAAGATACTTTCAGGCGTGAAACACGTAGTCATCAATCACCCATGATTATCATCTATCATTTGATATCAACAAATTAGTGATACATTTCCAAGTGGCCTCTCACTCAAGAAGAGCTAAATGTTTTGGTTAAAGATGATGATTATGCAATCATCCAAAAAGAATACCAATAGATTTCTTCTATTTGATCATTAATGGCCTGCACAATGTTCCTCATGACACACACAATAAAATTTAATTTGAGGGCATTCAGATTATATACAAGCTATAATCTCAGTTTCAACTCTCAGGGTGTCCCCTTAAAAAGAACAGCAATTTAATCAAAAAGAGTGAATAAAGAAAAATCCATTGTAAGTCATTATAAAAGGAATATTACAGAAAATAAATTACGCTCAAGGATTACATCCTCTATCATTTATTACTCAACGATTCCACAGTCATTTTTATTGCTTAAATTAATTCTTAGATGTAGACAGTTCTTTCATTTAGTTACAAAGTAAATTATACTTGACAAGAAATTATAATCTTGAATTCTTATCAAAGTATAAGCAAACAGAGTTTGCAAGTGAAGCATCTTCATAAAATAGACTACTTGTATATAGAGATTGTTGACTTTACATCTATCTCTGTTCTGAAGTATTTCAATTACAAAATGATACAGCTTTTTATTACTTGTATATGGAACATATATGACTTCTACCTTAATTCAACCTTGGTATCTTCAAGGGTCAAGCTCCTACTGATAAAGCCTCAATAAAAGTCGAAACCATCAACTGCCTTGGTATCCCATAATGTTTTGAATTTATGGAATACTAAGGCAATTGATGTGAAATCAACAGCCTCTATATACAATTAGACTAGTTGTTAAGATACTTTACATGCAAATTTTGCTTACACTTAGGTAAGGATTAAAGAAGAATATAATTTCTTAAGTATAATTTAATTCCTAGATACAAAATTCAAAAAGAAATTATGAACATACCACAGGCAATGTCTTGAATATATAATCTCCTGAAATTTACAATTAAGACATTTTGTTGATATCCATGAGACTGCATTGATTGTCCTAGATGTATATTTACTACTCAAAAATATCTTGGATTTCAAAAATAAAATTTCTAAATGGGGGTGCTTAAATGTCAAAGCTGTATAACTGAAAGGAGACCTCCACATAGCCTTTAAAGGAATGCGTAGAACCGACCAGGACTTTGGACCTAATGTCCAATCCTCACCTTCTCGTGGTGAACCCTGTTGGGTATCTACCTGGATATTGAATGAACGAGGATGGGCTGACAATTTTGGATTTACCCGACCAAATTGTATATTTATTGGCTTAAACCAATATAGAAAATGATGGTACAACATGACAAAATTTCATGCCAGCTGGGGCGTCGCCCAGTTAAACAAGGCCCCCGTTGTTTTTGCCAGGGAACCAGGGCGAACAGCGAAGTCAGCTACTGGAACAAATCTGAAAGCACACCCTAACTCAACATCACCAGAGTTAAAGATCGGTACTATCAACATAAGAAGCCTGAATGGCAAAGAAATGGAGCTAGCTGAAGAATTAGATAAGTACCAGATCGACATAATAGGGGTGACCGACACAAAAAAGACAAAAACTGGTGAGATCTTTTTGAGCAATAAATACAAAATGTTATACTCAGGAAATGACAATCAAGAAAAAGAAGGAGTAGCCATAGTATTCAACACTAAATACGAGGCTAATTTTGAATGGCAGGCAATCTCAAGTAGAGTGATGTGGGCAAATATCAGAATGGGGAATTGAACAATGAGACTTATTTGTGCCTATGGTCCCACAGAAGGTTTACTAAGGTAGAAGTGGAGGAATTTTTGATGCTTTAGAAAAAGCAACTGACACAATGAAAGAGGAAAAGTTGGTCCTTGTTGGGGATCTAAAAAGCAGAGTAGGAAATGATTGTCAGACATACAAAAATATTTTGGGAAAATTTGGAGAAAAGAGCAAAGCTAATAATAATGGCAAATACCTGTTGGATTTCTGCTCAGGACATGGACTAGTTATTACTAACACCATGTTCCAACATAAAAATGTGCACAAATTCACATGGAGAGAAGAGGCAAGGAATAAGAAAAGTCTCATTGACTATGTTATTGTTGATAGTGATATTTTCTCAATGGTGCAGGACACCAGAGTGTACAGAGGATTTGAAATTGGAAGTGATCACTATTTAGTCTTGAGCAGGATAAAATTGAAATTCATATTGAAAAGAATAACATGCGAGAAAGTTTTAAAGTGAATAAAAGTTGAGCAGCTCTCAGATGTGAGCTGTAGACTAAAATACACAAAGATTATTGAAGAAAAAATGAAAGAGTTTGAGAACAGGAAACAAACCTTGGAGATTCAGTGGTAAGCCTTGAAGAAAACCCTGATTGATTCAGCCAGAGGGGCATGTTGTGAGGTTGTCTGCAAGGATAGAAAAATCAGAACTGCATGGTGGACACAGGAAGTTAAAGAGGCAGTGAAGGAAAAGAAGAAAGCATATCAAAAGTTCCTGGCAAATAAGTCAGCTTTTGCTCTTAGAGAATACAGAGACAAATGTAAGAAAGCGAAACACTGTGTAAAACTAGCTAAACAAAAGTCATGGGAGGACTTTGGCAAGAACATAGAAAATAAATATCAAGAAGGTGGTAAGATATTCTGGAGGTTGTTGAAAAAGCTTAGGAATGGAGGAAAGAGTGCTGTAAAAGAAGTTAGAGATGATAAAGGTGACATGAAAACAGGAGAAAAAGATATCCTTGAAGTATGGAGTAATTACTTCGAAAAATTGCTAAATGAAACAAGCAGTGATAGGCACAGTGGTAAAAAAACACTCAACAGGCATACAGTCAGGAATACATATCCATACTTGAAGTAGAAAAAGCCATCAAAAGCTTGAAATGTGTAAACGCAGCAGGAGTAGATGATATTCGACCAGAAATGCTGAAATATGGTGGTATAAAAGACTTACAGTGGCTGCATTGCATAGTTCAGAAAGCCTGGGCAGAGGGACGAATTCCCGATGATTGGAGTAGAGCTCTAATAGTATCCATATATAAAAAGGGAAATAAAACTGAATGTGAGAATTACAGAGGTATTTCCCTACTGAGTGTTCCTGGCAAGATCTATGGAAGCATACTTGAGAAACGGTTGAGAAGAATTGTGGAAGAAAAGCTTGGTGAAGAACAAGCTGGATTCAGGCCAAATAGAGGCTGTCAGGATCAGATCTTCACTTTACGACAAATAGTTGAGAAAGCATGGGAATATAACAAAGATCTGTATTTAAGTTTTGTCGATATGGAAAAGGCATATGACAAAGTGCCAAGAGAGAAGCTATTCAATACACTACAGTTATATGGTGTCAATGGGGCATTATATCAAGCAATACTTAGTCTTTATTTGAGTTGTAAGTCAGCAGTTAGAGCTGACGGAAGTACAGGAAAGTGGTTTAATATTAAATCTGGTGTGAGACAAGGATGTACATTATCCCCTCTGTTATTCATTATCTATATGGATCACATTATGAAGGAAAGTGGTATTAAACATGATATCAGAATTGGAGGTGTTAATGTCAGCTCTTTGCTTTATGCGGACGATGTTATACTTCTAAATAAATCTGCTACAAGTTTGCAAGATTACCTGACTAAATTGAATAACTGTTGTAATAGATATGGTATGAAGGTCAGCATTAAAAAGACAAAGACAATGAAAATAGGTAGAATTGTTGAAAATGTCAACTGCGTTGTGAACGGGGAACCTGTGGAACAAGTAAAACATTTCAGCTACTTAGGCACGATTTTTAGTGCAGATGGTAAATTAAATATGGAAATAGACAAAAGAATCAACAAAGCTGGTATGGTAGGAAGTCAATTGAATAAATTCAGATGGAATAAGAGAGAAATTAGTCGGAACACTAAATTAGCTGTATACAAGACAGTGTTCAAACCAGATTTAACTTATGGATCTGAGAGCTGGGTCAGAAGTAAAACACTATGGGGTCCTGAGAAAGATTATAGGCATAAACAGATGGCATCATATTAAAAACGAGGATATTAGGAAAGAACTCATTGCCAGCATCCAGGAATGCGTTAGCAGAGCTAATCTTAGGTGGCATGGTCACTTAAACAGAATGGGCGAAGAAAGATTAGCAAAACAAGTGTTCTCTGCCAGGTTGGCAGGAAAACGACCGAGAGGAAGACCAAGATATAGGTGGAGTGATATGGTACAAAGTGCCTTAGACGATAGAAATATAAGATCTGATAATGTTGGAGTCTTGACAAGTAACAGACTGATTTGGAGGAAAATTGTAGATAGGAAGTTAGTAATGACGTAAATTTTTCATTAGTACTATCCTATCCTGTACACCATTTGAGGGTACATGTCAGGAAATTGATGATTATGATGATGAATTTCTAAACTTCAGACAACCTAAAACATAATCAGCATGAATTCTATTTACAAGTATACTTCTGGAGGGTTCAAGAAAGTCTCATAAATAAGATCTGATATTATTAAACCACTTAGCTTTGTAATCAACACTAGTTATATCAGCTGTAAAAGCAAGCAGTAGGACGGATAGACAATGTTTTTTTTTTTTTTTTCATTCAAGATATATGGAAATATTTTGAACAAACAACATCTTCTCATAACATTCATTCCAAGCCTTTGACATGGTAGAGATTCATGAGCAATATTTTTGTATATGTGGTCAGGTCAGCTTGAAAAGAATGTCATTTACAAACCTTTGATGCTCTCATGTTATTTATGTGAGGATACAGTTTATATTAAACACAGATCTTTCACACATGCACAACATTATATACATGTTTACTCTCACCATAATCAATGTCCAAAAATCTCACACTGATGATTCTTCCCCTAGACTCACTCTATTTCATGGACTATGTTACAGCAAGAAATATATATACATACATACATACATCTTCAAGGTACACCTTTCCTAATTGGGTTGTGGGGACAACAGCTGCAAGAGGAACTTCCAATGGTCACGATCCTCTGCCACCAAGCTCAGGTGTTCTGGTGGGATTCTTCCCAAATGTGTCCACCAAAGGTTTTGGATATAATCTATCCAGTGAGTCCTTGGCCCTTCACGTGGCCTCCCACCCTCTGGCTTAGCAAAGAGGGCCTGCTGAGGGAGCCTCTCTTGTGGCATTCTGACCAGGTGTCCATACCAACATGACTGTGATCTCTCAACATGGAGAAGCAGCGGTTCAGTATTGAGGGTTTCCAGAATTGCAGAGTTTCTGACTCTGTCAAGTCTTGTCAGCCCTGCAACCCCTCGAAGGAACCTCATTTCAGAAATATATATATATATATACAACAACAAAAAAAAAAAAATTCAATGATATCAAAAATAAATATAGAGCTACTTCATTTCCAACTACTCAGGAAGAGGCTAACTACAACATATAACTATCCTGAAATAGATACTTAGGACTGTTAACCTTCATGTCACATTCCATCTGGCCAGAAGCTTTCATTTTTAGATTCAGCACAGGAAAGGCTAACTCCACTGGTGAAACTCCTAGCATTTACTGTATACCTTGCACTTCTGGTTTGTCTTTCATGATTACTGAGATGCAACGAACTGCGACCACCATGAAGAATAAAAGAAATAAAGTAGCACGAGTCATAACAATCAAGAATTGCAGATAATATTATTATAACATCACACAGGATTCACTGGAAAGGAGAAAAAAAAAGTGTAGTCCTACACAATACATGATTTTTTATGGAAGACTATATAAAAAAAGTTGTGAAACATTACTACATCATCCAAATTAGAACAGATCTGATGGACTGTACTTATTTCCCATTATGGGGAATAGCTTATCTTGAAGGTGAAGTACCATGTATGGTCTCTAGAGCAGAGTTCACTACAGGTTACAACCTTTTGAGGGTGAGATGAACAAAAATTTGAATCAACCAGCTGAAAGTATAGCAGGTTAAGTGGCTCAGTTATCATGAACTTTTTTTTTTTAAGAAGAAACTCCTTTTTGCTGTTTTTAACCTTTAAAAATATGGAACTTGTAGCCAAATATTGCAATAATAAAACTAATAAAATGTTTAATATTTGGCTATGCATATAATGTTTATTTAAATTAAACTGATTTTATACAAATTTCAAAATGTTCTTTTATTGGACAATATAACTTATAAACAGAATATGAAAACTTACTTGTAGGCATTGAAGAAGTACTTGCTTGATTATAAAGAGGACATTCTTTGTCTGTATTCAGATGACCCCACTGATGACATTTAATACACCGCACATTCCTCACCTAGAAAGTTAGTTACACGAATAAAGTCAACATAAAATACTTTATCTTCAGAATATATGGAATATGTGTGGCCTTTGTGACACTATTAAGCACATGGCCTATGTGACTTAATTTTTAATTTATTTTTTATTATAAAGCATTAGTTTTATTTACAATTTTAAATAGCAAAAAAAATATAAAAATAACACTCTTACATTCATGTTGCTAAAATTTTATTTTTAAAAGCAGTAATGAGCTTACTTTGAATTAGTCAAGGTGAGGAGCCTTGTAAAAATTAATAAAAAGAAGTTATTTTAGTCAAATAACTTCTTTTTATTAATTTTTAATGATAAAAAATTAAAATATTCTGATTATGCAAGCAACAATAAATGTTGAATTTTCACCTCTCTGTTAATGCATTCTACTCATTCCATAAAAAATGTACTTTTCACTCTTCTGCTCACCATACCTATATACAATTTCTGAAGATGGGCTTCTCATTCTTGAATTCCTTCCTGTTCCCCACCCCACCAATCAGTATCCTTTTAGCATTTGTGAAATCTCCTTAATATCTACATATGGTATGATCCTTTCAAATGCATCAATTACTCTTATGTATCAATCATATCTTTTCAGTTTATTAATTTTTGTACATATATTCTTATTATTAAAATCTGACCAACAAATTCATTATCATCATTGACCTACCATCAAGAGAAAAATTCATCTAGAGGTAGCAATGGCAGATCACCATGAAATATCCCAACTTTCCATTTTACAGCAGTATTTTACATGTGGTGCATGTAACAATACTACCAAATGTGTCTGAAATTGGTTTTATGTTCATAAAAGGAAACTCCCATGAATTTCTCAGCTATCATATTAAAGTGAAAATATTGTCCTGATAAAGGTTGGTTGATTAATAGAGCCTCTACTACTAATGGCGCACGCAAAAAGTTAAGCAAGTTTGAGCGTGGTTAGTAGTTGGAAGGGGTTCAATAATTCGATGCTGTTGGCACACTCTCCCTCGATGAGGCTTTGGACTCCCTGGAGGTGTCACAAAATAATAATAACCCTTCAGCTTGTTCTTCTAAAATGTAGTTTTAGCTTTCACAGTTTCCTTTATTTCTTTTTAAACATGGCTGCATAAATCTTACCTAGAATATTCAAATAAGAATATTCCTCTGTGATTCTAACATTGTTTTATTTCCTTTTTTTCAGAGATGAATACTTGGAATGCTCTACCCCAATCATTCAGAGTTTGATTTTCTAACCAGTCTTGAAAATTAAACAGTATAACCCTGTAAAACTTTTATACCTCCAGATCATGTACTCCATCTCACTTTCCATATTTCAAGTTGCTTCTGATGGCTTTTCTATCCTAAGTATTGCAATATGTACTCCTGATTGTAATTTTTGAATATTTTCTACCACTGTTCTGTTAAATTCTTATCTCAATATTTCAAAGGAATTACTCCTTTGAAACATGCAAAATATTTTAAGTTTCCATTTGTCATCTTTATCATCTGATTCCTTTACTGTACTTACTCTTTCCCTCATTTCTAAGTTTTTTCAAGAGCACCTAGAACAATGACACATTCATTATATTTATTTTCTATATTCTAATCAATGACTTTCGTTTTGCTACTTTTACAAGCTTTCTCCCATTTTTTTTTTGTATTCCCTGAGGGAACCTACTGGCTTACTTACCAGAAACTTTCAATAAGATTTTTTCCCCAGGTTTTCCATGACTGCCTCTAACTTCTTAAATCAGCCATTAAGTTCAGCTTTTTTTTTATCTTCCCCTACAACTTCACCACATGCCTCCTTAGTCAAATCAAAATTTTCCTTATAGTTTGCTGATGAGTCTTCAATGTTTGGTCCTTGTTTTCAAACTCTCATTTTTTCTTGAGTAATATTTGCATATTTAAGCTAGTTTACCTCTAAAAGCTGCTAGACTGATTATTTTTAAAAACACTTTCTTACATATATGTGTGTGTGTATTTTTTTTTTTTCCAATGTGATATTTACTTCATATTTAAACCTCTCTGCATACTGTTGTATCTAGAACCATAATGAAGTTATCAACATGAAAAAAGAAGTCAATAAAACCTATTTCTTGTATCTTCTTGCAGGAAGAGAAGGGAACAGATTGCCGCTACTTATGTTCTCCTTGTCAACAAACAAAGCTATTCATGTGCTAGAAGAGGAGCTTGACACCATACTGAATGCTGACCTTTGAACAATCCTTTCTGAATATCCCAAATGCTTCAGACAAAAATTTTCAAAAAATAAGATGTTGGCACATCAAGAAATATGAAAATTTACTAAAAAATCAGCTTTCAAGCCTCAACAAACCATAGTAAACTTATCATCCTTCACCCTGAAGCCAGAAGCAAACAGAGTACCATGAACTCTGGCTATTTCATTTGGCAAGGAAAATTCTACAAGCAGGTAGAGGGGAAGGCCATGGGTCCTCCACTTTCTCCATCCCTAGTCATCTTCTTCATGGGTCTAAACCTTCGAAGAAAAAGCCTTAAAATCTGCCCCAAATAAATCCACTGTCTGGCTATGCTACAAAACGATGTGTTCTCCATCTGGCCTGGATACGTTCAACATTTTCTTAATCCATTTAAACAACCAATACCACAGGATCCAGTTTACCTTAGAAAAGGAAACCAACAGTCTCCCATTCCTAGACACTCTGATTACATGCCAGCCTGATGGATCCCCCAGCATTCTCTGTTTACAGAAAACCCACACATACTGGCAGATACATTCACCAGCAGTCCCCCCCCCCCCAAAAAAAACAACAACAACAACATGGGATTATCAACTAATGACCTTTATTCCCTTATAGGGAGTAAGCAAGGCCTTTCAACCCTATCTAGTTTTTGGAGACTGAGTGGGCAGTTCAATCTCCACTGGTAGCCAATCAAAGATATCTGGCCCATGACCATCACTAATTATAAGCAGCAACCAATGAAGAGATGGGCAAACAAGTGCTACTATCTCTTGGTACCTAACCCTAACGGGATATGTACTGTCTGAAATAATGTGGTTTTACAGTAGATTTTCTTGAGTTTACGGAACAAAAAAACCCACTTGCCCATGCCAGAGATTGACTAACTCAGGAACTGGTCGAAAAAAGGCTTATAAAAAGTTCCTCCAATTGGTGACTAGACTTGAACTAAACTCTTTAGGCAGCCTAGCACAGAGGTTCAAGCACCACTTCTGCTGAGCTACACAGACCAATATGGGATTATAAAAACCCTATATAACAGGACAAAATTAATCAATTCTGATAGCAGTGCCCTAACCACTGAACTTGACCATATTCTCAACACTTTCTTAGCCAATGGCTACAATTCCCACAAAATACAAAAAATTATTTAAACTCTGTAACTGCAATCTCCCACCATTCAGAGCAGAGATTACACAAAAATCTGTCACCATTCCAGATATCTGGAATGATGACAGATTAAAAAAATTAACAAAAAATCCCAAGAAAATACAACCTTACAACCACTTACTTACAGACCAGAAAAAATTGGCATCCCTTATCTGCTCCACCTCCCACATTCTGTAGACCTACCAGGTTCATTGCAGTTGGAACTGTCCTACTATGACCAAAGAGGGTAGGAGAGCCAATATCAAATTTCTGAATACAAGGACTACATCTGGTTCCACCATTACAGCTACTCTGCATGTGCTGATGCTTTATAGGACTCACAAGATACGCTGGAAGAAGGCAACTCTATTGCACTGCAGCAAATTTGGGTCCAAGCCTCACGATCTTCTATAATTAACACTGATCCTTCCCTTCCTTCCATTTTCCAGTCAGAAGAGGACAATCTTATGAACTTCAATGCTGCCTGAACAAATCTTTGTCTTATCTCTCAAAGATCTCACTTCAGTTTGTTTTTCTTTGATAATATTTAAATCTCCAATCAAGATCAGATTTCTCTTCTTTGGTTGATTTACATCCCAGTCTTTTCTGGCATGAAGCACACAGCCATAGCCTCCTCAATCTCCAAAAATACATTGTCATTTTGTGTTCAACATACTAATTCTTAGCTATAACTGCTAACAGTGTGTGTGTATTTTATTTTTTGGATGCACCACAAAAAACTAAAAATGTTTGATGCTATTCCAAAGAGGGAAAAAAAATCCAGCTGACTAATTTTCAGTAGAACATTACCAAGGATAATGTTCTACTGAACTGGCTACTATCATTCCTCCACTTTCCTTTAAGCCTTTAAAATCAAAAGTTAAATGTCATATCAAACGTTTACTTCTTCTTCGTCTATGATCTCTTATGCTTTTAAGCGTCGAGATTTTGCCAAAGAGATTTCCATGCCGTCCTGTCCAAGGTTTGTTGTTTTGCTTCTTTCCAGTTAATTCCCTTCTTTTCCAATTTTTCTTTAATTTCCTTTTGCCAACCTTTCCTGGGTCTGCCTATGTTTCTTTTTCCTATTTTCTGGCTTTCGTATACAGTTTTTGCTATTCTTCCTTCTTCCATTCGATTGAGATGTCCAAACCATCTCATTTGGGCTTGTGTCATGAATTGATTCAGAGGTGCAACTTGAAGGCTGTCTCTTATGGTTTGATTTCTTATTTGGTCTAGTCTTGTTTTTTGTGCCACTTTCCTGAGATATTTCATTTCAATTGTTTGAAGTTTATTTGTGTTTCCTGTTGTTAAACACCAAGACTCACAACTGTATGTTAATGTTGGTAGAAACACTGAACAGTACACTGCCATTTTGGTATTTTGGGTGACTTCTTTCTTATCTAGGAGTGGGCCTTTCATTGCATAGAATAGCTTTGTTCCCCCTCTTATTTGTTAATTTCTGTGTCTAGTCTACCATCTTCTTGTATATACGATCCCAAGTATTTAAAGGAGTGGACGTTCCAGTTGGTGATTCTCTATTTTTATTGTGTGTTTTTGTTGGTTTCTAGATATGATCATTGTTTTAGTTTTATTTATATTTATGGTCATATTCCTTTTCTTTGTTTCTTCACACCAAATGTTGATATTGTACTGCAGATCTTCAGCTGTATTTGCTAGAATCACTACATCATCTGCAAAAGCCATATGTGAAATTCTGGTTTCTTTCAGTTTCCTGTATCCTAAGTGGAACTTTTTTGTTTTTGTTTGGCATGCCTTTAAAATTTCATCCATTACCGATGAAGAGAAGAGGGCTGAGGATACAGCCTTGCCTCACTCCTACATTTGTTTCAAATTCTTTTGATCTATTATTACAGGTTCTTACATAACTTCTATTACTTTTGTAGAGGCTTTGTATGGCTGCTATTAAGTTATCTTGTATCTTGTTTTTCTTTAATGTTTGCCATATTAAGTGTCTGGGAACTCGGTCAAAGGCCTTTTCAAAATCTATAAAACATGAATGTAGTTCTTTTCCATATTCCAATGTTTTCTCTGATATTTGTCTAAGACTGAAGATAAGATCCTGTGTTCTTCTATTTTTTCGAAAGCCATATTACATTTCATCCAGCGTGTCCTCTATTTGATTCCTAAGCCTCGCCGCTTCTAAAATGCGGGTATATAATTTTCCTGGAACGCTTAAAAGCGAAATTCCTCTATGGTTTTTGTATTTGCGGTTGTCTCCTTTCTTAAATATAGGGATTATTATAGCTACTTCCCAGTCTTTGGGAATAATTTTCTTTTTCCATACAACATTGAATAGGTGTAAAAGAAATTTTATGGCTTTCGTTCCTAAATTCTTTACCATTTCTGGTGTTATTTGGTCATGGCCTGCTGATTTGCCCAGTTTTATTTTATTTATTGCTGCTAACAGTTCATTTGCATGAATTTCTTCACTCTGATCTTCTATTTTGCTTGTGTGTCTTGCTCTTAGGGTTCTATTTTTTCCATGTCCTGCATCTTCCAATAATTCTTGAAAGTACTGTTTCCATCTTTCCATGATGTCTTCGGAATTTGTGAGTAACTTTCCATCCTTATTTTTGATAAACTTTATGGGGCATTCTTTCTCTGACCTCATTCTTCTTAAAACATTATAGAAGAGTTTTTGGTTTCCTTTAAAATTTTGTTCTAAAGTATGTCCGAAGTCTTCCCAGCATTTTCTTTTCTCTGCTTTCACTAAGGTTTTAACTTTATTTCTTTGGTTGTTGTATAGTTCTCTATCAACCTGCAGCTTTAATGTTATATATCTCTTCCATAATTGCTTTTTCTTTTTAATTTCTTCTTTTAGTTCTTCAGTCCACCAGGGTGTTTTATGATTCTTCTGTTTATTATTTAATGATACACCACAAATTTCTTTTCTTGTTTCTAGAAGAAGTGTTTTGAACCTGCACCATAGGTTTCTACATCTTGGTCTTCATATATCTCTTTTTCTACTTCTTTCATCTTCTCTTCTATTTTACTTTTATACTCAATGGCTGTTTCTTCTTTCTTTAGTTTGTAGTTCTTTATCTTAACATTTATTTCCTTGCTACTTTTTCTACATTTCAACTTTTATTTTATGGATTGTTTCCAATACTAATAAGTAGTGGTCACTGCCAATTTCAGGACCCCTGTAGACTCTTGCATTTTTTGTATACTTCCAGTACGATTTGCTTATGATGGCGTAGTCGATTATAGATTTTTTGTTTCTATTGGGCTCTTCCCTGGTAAACTTATGGATTTCTTTATGCTTGAACATAGTATTCGCTATCACTAAATTATTTGTAAGGCAAAGATTTATTATTCTTTCTCCATTATTATTCTGGGTTATTTCTCCTTGTGATCCCAACACTTGTTTCGTTTCTTCATCTACTTGATTCCCTACCCGGCCATTAAGGTCTCCTAGTAGTATGATATGCCCTTGAACTTCTTCAATTGTTTTTTGTAAGAGTTCGAAGAATTCATCTTTAATTTCTTTATTGGCATTATCGTTTGGGCCATATGCAACAATTACAGTGAATACTTGGTTGTCTGATTTAAAATGTATAGTGATTGTCAACAACCTTTCGTTTATTAGTTGCCATTTAGTAATATATTCTTTGAGATCTGGTTTAATTATGCAAGCTACCCCTTGTTTTCCCCATTCTCTTGGGTTTACCCCTGAATAGAAAAGTATATACCCATCTTTCATTTTCTGGCAACCTTGACCTTTCTTTTTTGTTTCTGTGACTGCTAGCAAATCCAATCTTGATTTTTTAAATTCATCAATTAATTCGTTTTCTTTTCCATGTAGACTTTTAATGTTCCATGTTCCATATCTCATGTACCTTTTTCCTCGCTTTGTCGTTAACCATTTAGGCAGTTCAGCTATCTCTTTGTTATTTCTTTTAATGAGTGAAATTTTAAGGTGTGCAGGGGATTAGCCTTCAGCACCCGAGTCTGGTGGTGGGGCTGCCACCTTCGAGGGCCCCAGACCGGCCTATGCGGGAAGTGCTATCCTGTTGGGCCGCGGGAGGTATTTTATTTCCCTCCTACCCTTCATAGTAACCTATGACGAGCATTCCCCGATCCGCCACCAGGGGACGCGCCCGATGGGGGTTACAGGTGTCCCCACACGGGCAAACGTTTACTGTATGTCATTATTACTACTACTATACAGCATCATTCTTGAGAGCTTTCAAAATATTTTAAGACTTTATAGCAATCAAAAAATATATACATTTTTGCCTTTTTTTTTGCTTCAATTAATACAAGTTATAAAAGAAAAGCAGAAATCAAACATTTGATGTGAAGCATTTCTCTTCCCATATGTTATTATGTCTCTGTCTTTCACAGGAATCAAAACTGTCACATGAGGTTTGTTATGAAAGATGCTGAAAACAAATCCCTCCCCCCCCTCCCAAAGAAATAATTTCTCTTGCACTGTGTTATAACCAATTTTTACAACCAGTCGCTAGTTAAAAAAGCTATCAAAAATATTTTCAGAAAAGTTTTTTTTTTACATTTATTTCTTATAAGATGTAAAATGAAGTCGACTCTTTCCACATTTTCATAATACCAGTGCCCATGCATGGTGATGAAGAGAAAGAACAAATGCCTTAAAATTGCAAACTGAAAAATTTCCACTGGTACTCCAATTTTAATGTTTTTTACTTAGTACTTTCTACCAACTTCTTGTATTTTAATTATTTCTTTCTTTGTATCACAAGGTATTTTACTGTGAAAATAATAAGTATTGATTGAGAAAACAGTAAAGAATACCAAATTTGACTTTTATCTTTTATAACTTTAATTTAATCAACTTAAAGTATTGTGAGGTTAAGTCCTATTCACAATGAGGTTTTATGTGGTAAGAGCTAAAAAAAGCTTAATTGTGATAGCAGTTAACATATTTTCTATGATGGAAACCTAATTTTTATCTTGTCCAGAAATGTGGATACTGCATGTCTCTTCCTCGGTATTCAAGGAATTTGGTTTCTTTCAGACATTACCTCTGAACAGCTATTAACCTTATACAAATCATTAAGAGTGTTCTCACATAAGAACTGAATCCTGTAGGAGTGACCCCAAATTTCTCACTCCTTATGAAACAATGGTTGATTAACAATTTTTCTCTAATTTTCATCATGATACTGTTTCTACTGCATGCATTTTCTACAAATATTTCCATGATACTGTTTACAAGAACTGACACTGGTAATTATTCCATTCTAATCTTAAGTAAAATTCAGTTATGATTGTGAATTTAAAAATTTTCTTCCTCTTTATTCATTCTACTGCTATCCTTTGAAACAGACTTCTTTTGGGTGTATTTCCTAAATATGTCAACAAGCTGCTTTTTTTCTTCTCTACCTTCTCATTATTCTTAGTATATATATATATATATATATACTTTAAACAATGGTTTGTATTTGGGGATCATCATAATGAACTGTGTGCTGAATTTTCATTCTACTGTTTTTGGAATGATGGAAATTGTATTATACATTAAGGTATCTGAATTTTGGTAATTGGTGACCAAATTAATTTTGGTAATAAAAGTCAAATTTGGTATTCTTTACTGTTTTCTCAATCAAATACTTATTATTTTCACATGATATTCTACTTGTGCACATTTCATTTAAAAACGATTGCCATTCAATCATTTGTAAATGAAACAAATGATATTCAAAAGTATAAATTCTTTAGACAAAATATACATTACCTGAATACCAAATGGTTGATCTCTTATTTCTTTGTTATCTTTTGCAAAACTGGAAGCAAATATATGTCAAACTTTATATTAATAATTTTTTTAACTTAACACATGAAGTACAAAATATATTTTTAATCAGAGAGAGATAGTAGAAAAAAATATGTATATTAATTTTTGAAAATCAAATTTTTACTAATTCATTTGAGTAACACAAAACCAGCAATTAGAATATATAAAATAAAACTTCAAAAAATATTCAAGAAATGTATATATAAAGTCCTCTTAAATGAGGATTATTGATTATTGCATTATATGTATACAACACACTAAAAAGAAAATAGTAAATAAATTAAGCCTAACAGCAATTGGTAGCTTCATACAACTAAATTTACTGATTGTACTGATAATAACGTTATAATTATAAATAATAGTACTTTCTGCAAAGCAAATATCCTTCAGAGTAAATTATACTTGACAAATAAGTAAGTAAATTATACTTGACAAGTAATGCAACTATATGACTTTAGGTGTCATTAATGAGAACTAGACCCATGGAGATACTCACAGCTGACTCAATGGCAGAAGTCATGTTTCCATATATAAATAGCAATAATAGTATTTCACAATATATTCGGATTAGCACAATCTAATCCGGATTAGAGATAGTTGTAGCAAGTTTTTTCAAGGAGAATTAAATATACCTGACTAGAAAATATTTCCCATGCAAATTTTTCTAGTAGCAAGGCTTATACGTTGGTTAGACATAACTGGTAATTAGTTTACGGAATTAATAACGCAGATGAAGTATATTAATTAAAGGTAACTTTAATGAATCACTTCTATATTTCGGCAACGTCACATTGCCATCTTCAGGAACATAAAGATATGGTATGTGCACGCAGGCACTAACACAAAGCAAATGAGGAAGAAAGCAAGAAACTAATATTGTTCCTAAAGTCCTAATGGTGCCCTCTTGCGGGCTAATTTGGAACTAATTACATTATGGCTAATTACATTATGAGAACTTCAGCCCAACAGCCAAGACTACCAAATTAGCCCACAAGAGGGCACCATTAGGACTTTAGGAACAATATTAGTTTCTTGCTTTCTTTCTCATTTGCTTTGTTTTAGTGCCTGCGTGCACATACCATATCTTTATGTTCCTGAAGATGGCAATGTGACGTTGCCGAAATATAGAAGTGATTCATTAAAGTTACCTTTAATTAATATACTTCATCTGCGTTGTTAATTCCGTAAACTAATTACCAGTCATGCAAATTTTTGTTTGATTACACATCTGTAAATTAAGGATGAAAACAACATTACTTCTTGTCAAATATAATTTACTTTCCTTTCCAGTGAAAAAAGCATACTACAATTATCTAAAGAAGATAAAAAAGTTTTTGGGCTGATAAATGCTGAAATGGAATTTAAAGAACATACAGAAAAGAAAAATATTATACAAGGGTTGTTTGAAAAGTTTGGTAAAAAAATAAGTTAAACACATTTTTTGGAAAAAATCACCTTTATTTCTCAACATAGTCCCCATCGATATCTACACATTTAGTACAGCAAGTTTCCATCCCATCTTCATCCCATCTACAAAGTAGGATTTGTCAAATTGTGCAAAATAGTCATTAACAGCCTTGATGACATCCTCGTTCGAAGAAAGTTTTTTCCCACCGAGCCAAATTTTTAGGTTTGTGAACAAGAAGTCAAACAGGGCCAAGTCTGGTGGATGTGGAACCAATTCAAACCTCAATTTGTGCAATTTTGCCATTGCAACAGCTGATGTGTGGGGCGGTGCATCGTCTTGATGAAAGAGCACTTTTTTGAGCACCAATTTTGGCTGTTTTTAGATTCAGTTCTTTTAAATGGTCCAACAATGAAGCATGCAGGATATTATACACCCCGTTCAGTTGAGATGCCTACAATCTCAGCAATCTCATGCACTTTCACTCAGCAGTCTTCCATAACGATACCATGAATTTTGTCAATCATTTCCTTCGTAGTGACCTCAGTTGGGCATCCAGAGCACACCTCATCTTTGATAGACTTACGACCATGTTTAAACTCATTTATCCAAAAATAAATTGTCTTAAATGGTGGTGTAGAGTCCCCACGAACTGCATCTAACTCAGCTTTGATCTGTGCAGCTGTCTGCTTCTTCAAATAAAAGTGTTTTATCACTGCACGAAACTCGTTTATCTCCATTTTTATGAAAAATGCGAACATGGCCATTTTAAATGTTTGTCAAATGAGAACCATGCATCACACGTGGCAATTTTGCCAAGGGTTATGAAAAAGATGACACATGCCAACACTGGTATGAATGAACGAACTGTGTCGCCATCTATTGGAAATTTACCAAACTTTTTGAACAACCCTCGTACATAGGGTTGTTCAAAAATTTCAAAATTGTGACACGAAAGTTTTCAGAAAGATTTATTAGAGGGACGAATCGAGAAAGCAACCCTCTTCATAGATCTTAAAGTATATAGAGCAGAAACTACTCAATAAATAATCTTGTAGAAGCAATGCCTAGTTGAATACTGAGTGAATATAAAATTGATTAGAATCACTAGTTTTCAGTATTAAACCATACACTAAGAAGTAAAAAAAGATACCATGTTTTAATTTGACTAGTTTTGTGAAAAAAAACTTTGATTCACTTCATCAGGAAATAGCATGAATACATTAAAAAATTACAAGCAAAGTAATAAGTTACCATTTCTAGTGAAGAATATTTGAAAACGTTTAAACAATGGAAAGCATGCATTTACTGTTACAATGGCTGCTGGTTCATGGGCTGTATACTACTGGTAGATGGAAGTGTGTAGTGATGGATAAAGGAAAACCATATTTGATGTAAAATCATCCCTTGCTTTTTTTTTTTTTTTGTTATACTGCAGAGGATACCTCATCATTTCAGCTGATTCTATGAATACTCTTGAGTAAATGTGGTAATCAACGTAGAGCATTTCAGTTTGTTGCAATTCTACTAAATGTTTTGTATCTGTTGTATGTGCTGTGAGCAATGATTTGCACTTTCTTTCATTTTCAACATCCTTGATGTGTTCTGATTGGTGTATTTTTCCCAGATCTGCCAATTTGTCCTATGTAGTGTAACTCACAACTAATCTTGTAGACACCTGGTTTTTTAAGTGGGAGATGTGGTGGTTTATGAGGTTTCAGATGATTGGGTAGAAAGTGACTTTCAGATTTTTTTCAAACGATCTTGCTATTTGTTTAAGCATTTTCAAATATTCTTCACTAGAAATGTCAACTGTTATTACTTCGCTTGTAGTTTTTTAATTTATTCATGCTATTTCCTGAAGTGAAACAAAGTATTTTCACGAAACTAGTTGAATAAAACAGTTTCTTTTTGACTTCTCTGTGTGTGTGTGTGTGTGTGTGTGGTTTAATACCAGAAAAGAGTGATTCTAATATGTCTTTCTGCCTACACAATGAGATATTAAACTAACTGTACAACATGTTGGAAATTTTTTGATGGCCTCAATTTAAAGTAGGTTTGACACAAGTAATTTGACTAAAGAACAGAGATATGGATGAATGTGTAGAGGCCAATAGGAGAATTGTGAAACAGACAGAGGCAGTACAAAATTTTTTGTTTGATTACACTGAGATTTGGTAACTTTATTTGTTATGCTTAATTTGGTTGTTATAAATAAAATTAACCTACGATATAACCTAAATTTAAACTTTTATTTAAACTAGGATCTACTGCAACTGATATTAAGTAACAGATGCACTACAGTGGGGGCAAGAGATTCTGTAGAAGTAGTACCTTTGTATCAGGTTGACTGGGTATTGGTCCTCACAAACCTCAGTCTTATAAGGTCTCAGAAGTGGCTAGCCTCTCCTTTACCAAGATTACCAAGAAACTGGAAAATCAATAAATATCCCCGAAGTAGGGCAGCAGTAACCATCCGCTCATGTCTGCTTGTAAGGAGCGGATGGTTACGGCAGCAGTAACCATCTGCTCCTTACAAGCAGACATGAGATGAGTGGAATGGTTGTAAAGAAGATTATCTTGAGCAGTGTTAGAATAAAAATAACTTGGTCAAGGTACTTCAATGTAAAAAGCAATAGGAAATGACTATTATATTTCCCAAAATAAGCTGTCAAGGAAAGAATCAACTTATCTAAATAAAAAGGTCTCTTCAGTCAACATCAAAAGAAATCAATGCATCAGTACTGAATTTGGCATGTAAAAATATTACACAGAAAGAAAAACTGAAGGAAATGAAAAACAAGCTAAGAGGACTGCCCTTTGACATTATGGGTGTATCTGAAGTAAGATGGGAAGGAAATAGAAACTTCTGGAGTGGTGAACACTGTGTTATATTCTTGAGAAGAAAAAGGGAATAGCTGTAATACTTAAGACATGGAGGCAATAGAACAGTGAACACTTTACATGGAATGATCCTAGTTAAAATAGCTAGTAAATGGTGTTATTCAAGTCTATGTAAGATATCTGTATTAAAAGGGAGATATCCCACAAATAAAATATAAGGTATAATTTTATGAAAGTAGTTATTTACATGTCTCATTTTGCATGTCATGAGTAAGATGTTTGAAATTTTTTTTTTTTTTAAACTTTGGCTACTGAAGTCTTGCTTAGATATAAAATAAATCTATAGAGATCACAGCTTAATTGTAATTTTGTAGGAGATGTCAAAAGTTTTATAATGTTTGAGCAATTTGTATATAGACATTTACAAAAATGTTGTTAATTACGAGAGAAGCATAAGTTGCTATTATCGTAGGTGATTAAATGAGCTTATCTCAGTGCATAAAAGATTGTGAAATGAAGACTGTTATAATTTCTGCTGCTTCCATTTCGAAGTAAATCTGTGAAGACAGAACTTCGTTGTTTCAAGCCAGTACTGAAAGCAGTAATGGCGATGCATGACAGTGAACCAGAGCAGAAATTATTGTAATGTATTTCTGAGCATGCACAGAAAAGAACGTTGCTAAGCATTTTCAGGTGTAGGAAAGGAACACATAGCAGGAGAAAAACTGTGGAATTTTTGTTTTCAATATATATGAAGACTGAACAGAAATTAGAAGAAAAGTTAGAAATGGAAGAATCAGAGAGTATATCCTTGTTATAAAGAGATGTTTAAAGTTTAACGTATTCATTAATCCATGTAGCAGGGTAGACATCAAAGGATATTGGATGGATAATGAGACAGGAACAGACCAATATGATCTATACCCGTAATTAGTGTTATGATGATGATTAATCCACATAGGATTTATTTCAGTTCAAGCTGAATGGAACTTTATTGATTGCCAGTTCATATAGAAATGGACTCTCAATCTGATAAGTGATTTTAACAGTTCATATGGTTTTAGTTATTTCTTCAGACTTTCAGATAGAAAGCAGAGCTATTCTTAAGTGACAAAACTGTTGATAAAGTTTTAAGAAGAATACTGAGACTTTCACATAGAAAGATGATTCATTCTAAAAGTGATGTGATTTTTAGGAGTTTATTTAATGGAGCTTGCTGTTACATTCATATAGAAAGTGAAGTTATAGAAATGTCTTGGATGAAGACAAGATATGTTTTTTTCGGTATTCTGTGGTTTTAAGATACAAGAAGAATTTGACTTACTCATGTTGCTGTCATATAGAGAGCAGTATTTATGATAGTCTATGTGTGAATTTAAGAAGGAATAAAAGTTTTCGTAGGATGCAAGAAACTGAAATTCCAGAAGATTTGTTTATACAGGATGATAATTGTTGATTTATATGATTGAAAGGAAAGTTGTACACATTATAAAGTGATTTTTCTTATTGTAACCTGAAGAATACATTGGTGCTTGCGCAGCGAAGTAGTTGATTTGATGTAAATATATATATATATATTTTTTCTCCTGTAAATTAAAGATTTTTATTTGGTTAAAATAGTGTAACGACTCAATCTCTTAATGGGTTAAGGAAGTTAAATAGGAATTTAAGAAGTTAGCATACATATGAAACAATCTGAGATACCTCCTCAACAACCTCCTGATATCCATTCTTTTATGTCCAAACCAAGTCATTTGTTCCTACAACTATCACCAACTCGCTTGCTCATCTGCTTCTCTTATCTAATGCATCAATTATCTTGCTAATTCTCCTTAATGGAAAACACACCTTACGGAATCTCCATATATCACTATCTTGTATCACTTGTCACCTATTTTTCTCTGCTTTCTTTTGTTCTAACCTTTTGTACTTGTCCATTCGTATCCACCAAACTTCTCATCTCACTACACATATTTTTCATTTCACTTCTCATTCTGATCAACTAGTTTTTCAAGTCTTGCACCCTGGCAATTACACTATCTGTCAGCCAATCATTCATTTCTTTTGTTTTCTCATTCCGACTTTCCTTCACTTTCACAGTGTCACTCACTCGCTTTTGTTTCTTCAGCTATACTTTCTTTCACTTCTATAGTCTCACTAGTTTCCATTCCATGATTTCTACAACCCACAATTACGCACTCTTTTATTCCATCTGCCAGTTTTGCATTTACCAATAACTTACAGTCCAACAGAATATCACACTTCTGGCATATCCATTTCCTCTCTTCACAAACACACTCTACATTCCATCATGAATAAATGTTGCATTCGTAGCAATTTTCCATAGCATTCTCAAAAACTCCACATTAAGTACATTTAATTTTCGTGCTGCCATTTTGCCATCGTTCACTCAAAAATAAGTAAAAGTCTGTTTCAAACACACAATCTCCACAATCACTCAGTTATGCTAAGTTATGAAAAACAAACTACACCCAAACACAAATCATTACTTTACTACAGGTGAAACAATATATCAAGTTTTTAATATTTAGGAAGTGTAAACAGAAGGCAGAAGTGAAAGAAACATAAGATGTAGAACTGCAATGGAAAAAGAGGCATTAAGAATAAAACTTATCTTTTCAACAGCCTTCTACTAAGTGGCACTTTAGCATCCTCTTATTTTGGGAGATCAAAAGATATAAAAAATAGATGAGAGACAGTGAGGAACTATATAATGGACAGAATTTAAATATGAATGTAATAGCTAAAAAAAAAAAAAAAAAAAAAAAAAAAAAAAAAAAAAAAAAAGATGATTTAAATAAATATGAAAGACCTGATATTTTATGAGTTTGAAAATGGCAATTTTGCAAATGGAAAAGCACTAAGTCAAGCTAGTATAAGAGCAAAAATACTAAAGGAAATAGGTGACATAATAAAATGTGACTGTTTAACCTTATTAAAATTACAGAAAAGAAAGTGAGAATCTTCAAACAAAGTGTAATAATCCCAATTCCAAAGAAAGTCGATGCTACAGAACTTTAGTACTGCAATGAATCTTCTGTCACATGCTTCAAAAATGCTTCTTAAAATAACACACAACAGAATAAAAAATAAAACAGAAGGGAACCTAAGTGAAGGCTAGTTTGGATTTATGGAAAAATAATGGGACAAGGCAAGCAATTCCTATCCTAAGACATAGAAAAGAGAATGGAGATAACACTTGACTGAATAAACTGGGAAAAAATGTTTATAAGTAGGGAAAGAGCCAATATACACTGGAAAGACATGTTATATATGACTATACTGAGAACAAACAGATAGATTTAGAAGAGATGAAAATTCTGAAACCACTCAAATCAAGGTCAGGCAAGGATGTTCCTTATCATCACTTCTTTTTTTTGACTGAAGAACATATAAATGAAATAAAAATGGAAATAGTATCCAATATACTCATAAAGCCAACAATTGCTGATTCAGTAACAGAACTGTAAAAGCATTTTGGAGGTCATGGAGATAATTTTTAAAAATTAGACTAAATACTCTTCTTCTCTGGTGCATCAATCCAAAGACTGGTTAGTTATAGCAGTATGTCATACCATTCTGTCTTGTGACCTCCTTTTTCTTCTTCTTTTCCCTTCTACATGTTAGGCCTACTAGCCTGTTACAGAGCTATCTTAAGCCCTTCTAAGTCATACCATCCCAAGGATAAGGTGACTAGCACTAGCCCTATGCCTCCCAGTATATTCTATGGCCGTAGCTGCGTGTTCACAGGGCTGGTTTGCCTGCTTGCGGGAGGAAAAAACCACAGATAAACCGGGGAGAAAAACCCCACTGTCACACCCAAGACCAGCTAACTTGGCTATGTCTGAGAAAGATCCTTAAGTTTCTCATGTCGGTCGGTGATGGGAATCAAACACAGGACACTCCTTTCCTAGGCATATAGTTGCGAAATGCATAGCCACTAGGTTAACTGTGTGGACTTTTAAGAACAACTTAAGGACATTTAGTATCTACTGCATGCATCTTCTATAAATATTTCCATGGTAAATATTCATAAGAGCTAGCATCAATAATTCTGCTCTCTCTATCAAATCCATGGAAACACGTGCAGCTACCCAAACTTGTTCACAGTCCAACTCCATACTCATAGAACAAGTTTCTCTTCTATTTCTGCTGTACTCCAGAACATCTTCCCCTCCCATTTTTTCTCTTCCCATGTACAGTACTAATGTATTACAGGTTGACCAACCTTTCTTGTATGGACAAAAAAAATCACCACCATGAGATGGAAACCTTACATTACCTTATAAACCTTATCTACTTCAATCAAAGGAACCATCTCTGATTGAAGTAGATAATGTTAAAGTATTAAGAAAACAAGTCAGTTGGTGAAAATAAAACTGCAGCAGAACTTCTAAAAATTGGGTGAACATCTTTAAACAAATGAAATGTATGACCTTATCAAGTTAATATAGCAAAAAGAAGAAATCCTGTAATTAACAGTAACTATAGAAGTATTTTCCTCTTGGGGCACTTGTTGCAAAAAAAAAGTTTTTTTTTTTTAAATGGAGAACTCATCCATGAGAGGTTGGTCAACCTATAATATGTTAGTACAGTGGTTGGGAACTATCTGTACTCATCTGAAAAGAATTAATGTATATGTTTCAAAATATCATTGGAAACTATCAGTGTGGCTTCTGCAAGAGAAATTCGACAAGTGATCATATTTTCACGCTCCAATACCTGTTAGAAAAACATCATGAATTTGATGAAGAATTACATCTGGTATTTGTGGACTATAAACAAGCATATAGAAGTATACGCTGAAATGCACTATGGGATACAATGAGACTTTGCAGTTACGTAGTTATCAAATATTCCAATAGGTTCCTACTGGAATATTAGTCAATTTTTTAAATACAATCTGAACTTTGCCAGAGATACTCATGATCACTGACTGTTTAATCTAGCAATGGAAAATTATTAGAGCCCTAAATGAGCAATGGAGAATGGAAATGAATATGAAGAACATCCTATTGACTTTTACTAATGAAACTGTTAAAGCCTCCATAGGTCAGTTGGTATAGACAAGTCCCTTGGATTGGAAAGATCCAAGTTTGAATCCCATCCATGACAAGAGGAACCTTTATCAGGTGTTTTCAAAAAGTGAGTTAGCTGGTCTCATAAGGAAGTGAAAGTATTTCCTTCAGGAAACTTAGATTTTTCGTCCCTCAAAAGGAAACTGGCCCCCATGGAGATATATATATATATATGTGTGTGTGTGTATAAATATACAAACATAGGAAACTAACCACAATTAGAGCCTTGTGTTATTTTTTGACACATTATGGATCTCAGGTGGTGATACATAATAGTCAATCTCCTGGATGGAGATGACACTTCACAGAACAGAAACGAGATTGTTACCTTGGAAACTCAGGATATTATACAAACCACATCTAATTTAATTAAGACAAGTAAAAGTAAACCTAGAGGCCTTGTAATATATTATATATTACATATATATTACAATATAATATATTAAATATATATACATTTCAAGGACCTATTTTAAATATCTACAAGTCAAGATTTATAGCTAACAATGATTTTTTTGACCATGGATATTTTACAATTTTACAGTTTCTAAAATCCTGAATATTATCAAGAAAATCCAAAGAAAACTTCCTTTTAAGTTATCTATGCTCAATGTTAACTTATGGTTGCAATATGGTCATCAACAAAGGCAGATTACAGAAAACTTATTACATTTGAAAGAAAGTACTGAGCAAGATTTTTGGATTAACTTGCAGTCAAATACTAGACTGAATGTAGATACAATGAAGAACTACAAACTTGTTTCAAAGATCCAACATTCTATTATTTATAAGAAGTGAGCATAAACAGTTTGGCTATGTTTGGAGGGGGTGGATGGGTGTGGCAATGCAACTTATGATATAGACAGAGAAACTTGATGATGGCACCATTAGGTCAAAATGGCCCATTAAGCTGTTGAAGAATAGAGAGAAATAATTTAGCTTGCATAAAGAGCAAGATGCCAAACATCTGTTCGAAGTACTGCTCTTCATGCAAGTAAACATCAAATTGTCAAAACAACATTAGAAGAATGGAAGCATTTGGATTATGATGCTTGTGAAGAGTAGTGAAAATTAAATGGGCTAAAAAAGTGATCAACAAGGAAGTACTTCCTTAAATAAGAGATGAAAGAAATATCATTACGACAGTGGAAAACAGAACAGGAAAATGGACAGGACATCTTCTGAGGTACAGCAATTTCTTGAAAATAATTTTTGAAGGAAAAGGTATGTGTAGAAGGCCAAAACAGAACTTTTGGAACAAGTGATTATGAAATCAGAATTGCACTGCTACATCCAAATGAAAAAGATGACAATGGATAGGAGTGAAAGGTGGTAAAATCATGATGTTGGAATCAAGAAGGAGTCCTTTAATCTCTCTCTCACACATGCACACACCATAAAACAACATGCAAACTATCAGTCTCGTTGTTTCTGATGAAGTGAATTTACGACATTTAAGAATAGATTAATATTTTGATATATATAATAGGTTAATGACTTATTTTCTAGTGCAAAGTTCTCAAATGGCATCTTAACACACACACACACACAGTTAAGGTTAACATGCATAAATAGAATGTAACTGTAGTAAATCTACATTTACAATATTCAATGATGTATTTATTTAATTATTGTCTAAAATGTTAATGTGTCATCTGGATATTAGTAGCTAAAATTTTTGTACTTTATATGCTTAATTTTAAGAATTATGTTTCAAATTATGCTCTGCCTTTTCTGGCATATAGAAATTTAACTTCAATATTTGTTGATTAAATTCAGTGATATAATTCATTTTTACTTTGCTTAATTTATTTTTACAGTAAAAAAGGTTGCATAATTAATTTTTCATGCAAAAGAATGTATACACACTTAAATTTCAGTCAGTAAGCTTGTATTTCAGACCAGATAAAAGTTAATTCCTAGAACAAACCCAAACTCAACATCAGTTCAAGATTGGTACCATCCACTTAAGAAACATCAATGGAAAAGAAAGGAACTAGCAGAACAACTGGATAAGTACCTGATTGACATAATAGGTATTACTGAACCACAGAAGATAAAAAACAGGCAAGCTCTTTCTGAGTAACAAATACAAGATGATATATTCAGGCAATAATGATCAAGGAAAAGAAGGAGCAGCTATAGCATTCAACATTAATACAAGGAAAATCTTGAATTGCAGGCAATATTAAATAGAGTGATGTGGGCAAATATAAGAATGGGGATTTGGACAACAAGACATATTTGTGCCTAAGGTACCACAGAAGGTTCTAATAACAAAGATGTGGAGGCATGTTTTGAGGACATCTCAGAAGATGTCCTCGAAAAGAAGGCAGCTTATGCAATGAATAAAGAAAAGTGGGTCCTTGTTGGAGATCTAAACAGTAGAGTAGGAAATGATTAACAGACATTTAAAAATATTTTGGGAAAATTTGGAGAAAAGCGCAAATCTAATAAAAATGGTAAGCACCTGCTGGATTTCTTCAGGACATGGAATAGATATTACAAACAGCATGTTTCAACATAAAAACATGCACAAATTCGCATGGAGAGAAGATGAAAGAAATAAGAAAAGTCCGATTGACTATGTTATTGTTGATAGCAGTTTTCCCATTTAGATCAGTGGGAAATAGGTTGAGAGTTGAGAGACACAAGAGTATAAATACAGAGAATTTGAAATGATCACCATTTAGTTTTGAACAGAATAACACTGAATCTCATATTATAAAGAAAAGTGTGTAAGAAAGTTTTAAAATGAATCAAACTTGAGCGATTTTCGGAGGTAACCCATAGACTAAAATACATGAACGTTATTCAAGAAAAAAATTAAAGAGTGAAATCAAAAACCAAACCTTGAAAAAAATTGATAAAGGTTTGCTAAACAAAAGTCGTGGGAAGACTGGTAAGAATTTAGAATACAAGGAAGGTGGCAAAATATTCTAGAGAATATTAAAAAAAAACCCTCAGAAATGGAGAAAGAGTATATAAACGTGACATAACTGAAGATAAAGATATTCTAGATGTCTGGAATAATTACTTTGAAAGACTTATATGAAACAAGCAGTGGCAGCATGGTAGTAGAAAACATTCAACAGGAATGCAATCAGATGATATTTGAAACAGAAAAAAAAACATCAAAAACCTGAAATGTGGAAGGGCAGCTGGGGTAGATGATATTTGCCTGGAATGCTCAAATGTGGAGGTAATTTTACAGTGGTTTACTGCATAATTCAGGCCTGGAATTCAGAGGGTAGCTCTCATGGCACTCATCTATAAAATCTGAAATAAAAGTGAATGAGAAAATTACAGAGGAATTTTTCTACTGAATGTTCCTGGTAAGATTTAAACAAGTATTTCTGAGAAATGGCTAAGAAAAATTGTGGAAGGGAAACTAAGAGAAGAATAAGTTGGAATCAATCCAAATAGAGGTTGTCAGGATCCAATTTTTACTATAAAGACAAACAGCTGAGAACTCATGAGAATATAACAACGATATGTATTTAAGTTTTGTAATCTGAAAAAGGCATATAACAAAGTACCTAGAAAAAAGCTGCTCAAATCACTATAGTTATACAGTGTAAGTAGAACATAATATGAAGCAATACTTAGTCAGTAGTTAGAAGTGAAGGATGTAAAAGAAGATGGTTTGATGTTAAATCAGGTGCAAGACAAGAGTGCACATTATCTCCATAGATTGCAAATGAAAATGGTATTAAACCTGATATCAAAATTGGACATGTTAATCTCAGCTCTTTACTTCATGCAGATTATGTTATACTTTTATTTAATCCAGTTCAAGTTTGCAGGATTCCATGGCTAATTGAATAACTAGTGTAATAAATTCGGTATGAAAATCAGGAATCAAAATACAAAGACAATGAAATGAAAATATGTACAAACACTGAAAACATCAACAGCATCCTAATGGAGACCTATAGAACAAGCAAAACATTTCAGCTATTTAGGCACAATTTTTAAGTAAAGATGGTAAATTAAATATGGATATAGACAATTGGTAAAGCTGGTATGGTAGGAAGCCAGCTGAATAAATTTATATGGAATTAAAAAGAATATAGTCAAAACACTAAATTAGCTGTATACAAGACAGTGTTCAAACCAATGTTAACTTACGGATCTGAGAGCTGGGTTAGAAAAAAAACTTGACCACAGACTGGAGACAAGAAAAAGACAAAAGAAGACCAATATCTAGGAGGATTTATGCAGTAAGAAGTGCCTTAGAAGACAGGAATAAAGGTCAGACAATAGTTGAGTCCTAAGAGATAGATTAATTTGGAAGAAAACAGCTGATAGGAAGTTATCAGGTCATTCCAAAAGTGATGTCATTTTTTTTAAATGAATTTTTAAAGCTTTATAAGTACGCTAAGCTGAGACGGCCTCATTCTAAGGAATTCCACCTTGCAAGAATTTCATACATAAGTTATTGTTTAAATAACCCTTTATTATTATGGAGGTCACTGAAGAGCACATCTTGCTTTTTTTTTGAAGTCAAAATGCTGCTAACACTGTAAAAATGTGCAAGAAGTGTATGGTAATAATGTTTTGAATGTGCAAAAGTGCCAGTGATGGCTCCAAAAATTTCAACAAGGGGACTTTAGCTTGAAAGACTTCCCCTTACTCTGGCATCCCCCTGTCTCTCTCTCTCAACAATGATATGCTGGAAGCCACTATTGTAAGAAATGCCAATGCAACTGTTGAAGATTTAGCAAAAATCTTAATCCATCATAATTTGTAAGAACTTGGAATAGTGTCTAAGCTCTGCAAGTGGGTTCCTCACGAACTGATGAACGACAATCGAAGAGTGTGTCAACATCTGCACTGGTCTTCATTCTCGAGAGGTTCAATCTCCATTTTTGAGTTGTGTAGTCACCGGTGATGAAAAGTGGATACTTTACAAGAATGTTAAGTACTGAAGGCAGTAGGTTCATTCAGAGGAACAGGTTAAACCTCAGCGAAAACAAGACCTTCATCCCCAGAAGGTTTTTTTAAGCATTTGGTAGTATATGGCTGGTATTATACACTTTTAACTCTTGCCACAAACTTTTTCTTGCCACACACTCTTTTCTTTCAGTTTTTAATTCATTGAGTTGTGAACAACTCAATGAATTAAAAACTGAAAGAAAAGAGGTGTTCTTTGGTCAATCAAAAGGGTGTTGTTTTTCACCATAACACACGCCATTCATAGTGCAAGAACCACCTGTATCAAGATTGAGGAATTAGGCTGGGAAAAGCTTCCACATCCTCTGTATTCTCCTGATCTTGCACCTTCAGATTACCACTTATTTCAAAGTTTGCAACATTTCATTAATGAAAATACATTAGAGGCACTGAAATTGGGTGTAAGCAATTTTTTCTTTGCCTCCAAACCTCCTGAATTCTATAAGAAATGGCATTATGAAGCTTTCACAACACTGGAAGAGCATCATTGATTCAAACAGAAAATATATACTGATATTACTGAATGACATTACTGATAGTAATGATGTAACTTTTTCATCTAGTACTATCAGAATATCCTGCATACCCTCTGAGGAATCAGGAATTTGGTGATGATGATGATGATTGTAGTTTTATGAGATCTAAAGAATTTTAAATACAAATCCTTTTGCAAGATTTCTCAACTATTTGTGAAAGTGTGATTCTGACAGTCTTATTTGGCCTCAACTTCAGTTGTTCTTTACCATGTTTCTGTTACTCTTTTTTTTAATCTCTCTTCTAAAATATGTCTGCCTAAATCTTACATGGAACACTCAATAGTATGGAAATTCCTCTGTAATTGTTTTATTTCACTTAGATGAGTACTATGAAAATTCTCTAATTATGCAATGAAGTCACTGCAAAACTTTTTTTTCTCCATATGTGATCATTTCTGGTTAAATGTCATCTGCTTTATCCACTCCACATGTTAGCTTTTGATATAATGAGGTAATAAATGAGGTAGAAAATAATTTCTACCCTAAGTATTGATATGTACTCGATGGCATTCTTCTTGAATATTTTCTACCACTGTTCTGTCATTTATTGTTTCGTTTAACATTCTTTCAAAGTGATTACTCCTTATCATACATGCACTGCCAGCCTGGTTGGCCAAGTGGTTAGCGTATCCACTCTCCAACTAAGAGACTACAGGTTCGAATCCAGGCAGCGGCATGGATGTTTGTGATCGTCTTACTAACTTTTTGTGGAAAATACATCTGCAGCCCTATCACTTTTTCTAGCAGAAAGCATCACTCCCAACACCCAATGAGGTATTGGAGTGATCATGATATCGAATGATGTCATATATGAATTACTAACTATATGTGCATTTTCCAGATCTACAAAACATAAATACAGATCCTAAATAGCTGATTTAGGATCTGTATTTATGCTGTAATTAGCTAATGATTTTCAATATTTCTTGCCTATTTTTGCACCAAATTAATTTGTTACAACAGCTATTCAATTTAGATAAGGAATCTTGCAGACTTGAAGTGAATTTTAAGAGTATAACATCATCTGCATAAAGTCAAGACATTATTTCCAATTTTGATATCAGGTTTAATGCTACTTTGCTTCATAATGTGATCCACACAGATGAACAGGAGTGAGCACAGCTTGTGCATGCACCCTCTTAAAATTGATTTTCAGACCATCTGCCAATGACATCTGGAATAGAATATCTTTAGATTTTATGCCATCTTTATTATTTAATTCATTTTATTTTTTCCACCATTTCTAAGCTTTTTAAATATTCCTCCAGAACATTTTTTTTTTACTCCAGTATTCCTATGACTTGTTTAGCTACTTTTATTACACAATGCTTTATTTTCTTATATTTTTCCCTGTATTCTTCTTCTCAGAGCACGTGATAACTTACTTGCTAAGAACTTCAAATACATTATTTACTTTTTTTTTTTTTTTTTTTTTACAAGACTACTTCTTTAATTTTATTAGTCCAACATAGAATTCTGATTTTTCCATCCTTGCAATAACTTTGCCGTGTGCCTCCACAGCTGAATCAATGTTTTCTTCAGAGTTTGTCAGTGAAAATTTTTTTTCATGTGGTTACCACCTACGAAAGGTTACTACCAAACCTATAGTACATTTGTACCATGGGTGGGTTAAGGACTCCCCCCCCCATTTTTGCCAATTTTATATTTTTTTTGTAATTTATTTTTTTTATATGGTCCAGAAACCTTGCTCTAAAGACCAAACATGAAACTTTTTCAGCCACTTTAGGCTGCCAATAAGCGGGGCAGTGGTCTCACACGGGGCGATAAAATTCATTTTCCATCTAAAGACAATCACAAGCATTCATGCCCATGGCTGGATGTGAACCTGCATCCTGCTGGTTGGAGAGTGGATATGTTAACCACTCAGCCAACCAGGCTGGAAGGAACTTTCAAATACATTTACTTCTTTTACAGGACTACCTCTTTAATTTTATGAGTCCAACATGGAGTTGGACAGTATAATACAGTATGACCCTACCTTACAATGTTCCACTTAATGATGATCATGATGCTCATATGACAATTTTCAACCGTGACCAATTCATTTACACAATGGCATATTTGCTCATAGAACAGTAGCAAGAAATTTCCATGAATCAACTAATGCACAGTTTTGTGGGCTCAGTTTGTTTATGACATTGTTATCTACCACATCTTTCTGTGTTTCGATGTTTCTCTGTCAATTATAACCTGTTTATGACTATTATTTAATTTTATTTTTGTTGACAATGGAAGATACAAATCAAAGTAAGACACTGTTGCTCCAGTGAAAAGAAGAGGACTCAAATGTATTACATCAGATAATAAAATTAAAATTACTAAAGTTAGTCATAATGGTGTTTCAAATACTGAGATAACTGCACTGTAAACTTACCACACACACACACACACACTACTGTTGTGTGTTTCAGTTGTTAAAAACAAGGATAAAGTTCTCAGTGAAGTGAAAAGTGCTATACCAGTTAATATAACAATTATCCATAAATAAACATAATACAGATTTCATCCCAGTGTTGAAAGTATCTTCAGTATAATTTTCAAATTTCAGAACAGAAACTGGTAGGTTCAACAATGAAAATGTGTGAACTGCACATACATGATACAGAGTGACATTGTCTAAGTACATTAAAGTTCTAATAAAATAACTTTAACAAGAGATCATTAATTAAAAAAATAAAATAAAATAAATTCTGGAACTTGAGAAGAACTACTTCCCATAAAAGGGATAATATTAGTCCATCAATTCTATTTAAATTCACATTACTCTCATTATTTACTAAGTAATTTAAGGAAATTACGACATCACTAGGATATACATTAAAATAAATTTTAATATACTTCAATATTTTGGCAACGTCACGTTGCCATTTTCAAGAAACTTAAGAACAAGACACGTGCACGCAGGTACAACCAACAGTAAATGAGGAAGAAGCAGGAAGCTATTATTTCTCCTAAAGTCCTGATGGTGCCCCCTAGCAGGCAATGTTGGTATTCTTGGGCGATTGGGCTGAAGGTCTTCTGATGTAGGTTTCTCAAATTTGAGGCAGTCTCATGCAGCCAAATTTGTTGAGGTTTGGATTGTTTCTTAGGACTGAAGCTAATTCCATGAAATTTAATGTATATCCTAGTGACGTTGTAATTTTCTTAAATTACTTAGTAAAAAATGCATAACCAACGTCTAAGCCTTTCCACGAGAATTACTCTCATTATTATATTACTCTGATGATCTTTGTTTCTTCCTTATTAAGTTCTATTAGTAGTCTACAAAATATAATGTCACTTTCATGATTTTAGAAAGATATAGAAGATAAATATCATATATTTATTTTTTGACACATAATTTGCTTAAATTTTTTCTATATGGTCTAAGAGCATATGCTTAACTGGCAAAAAACTTCTAATAAGATTTATTCTTTCCATGAACTATCCACAGCTTCACAAGTTCCTTTATTATTAACAATGCAATCATAAAAGCACTGTTGTCACCTAGGTTATTAAAGAAGTCTACCCACAATATCCAAATATTGTGAAAAAAAAAATGTTTATTTACATTGTTATTTGGTTGATTGCAGATGGATATTTATTGAAGTAGATCATGCGAAAAAATTAGTGGGCACCATTGTTACATAATTTACACCAGAAAGTTATTCACGTCATCTTAACTCCCGATCCCCCATGTGATAAGTGATGATAATTTTTACCCTGCTCATAACAAATTAGTGATCACTTCCTATTTCAAATCCACTGGCTATTTCTATTCTGAACTGGTCTGAGAATATCTCTATAAATAATTATATAATCAATGACATTAAATAGCCTATCTTTTATCAGTCAAATATACAGATACTATAAAGCTTCAGAATTGACAGCTTATGAGTGTTCAAGCTTTGGCAAATCCTGCTATGGGCAGGCTAAGGATTTTTTTCCCCCCATTTAATTGATTTTATATATGTATGTGTGTATATATATATATATATATATATATATACATATATATTGTATAGTTTTACTTATTTTTTACAAAGTCCAGAAACTCTGCTCTAGAGACGAAACATGAAACTTTTTCAAGCCACTTCCAATAAGTGGGACAGTGGTCTCACACCAGACAGTGAAATTCATCTTCCACCTTAAGATAATCACAAACATCCATTTCCAGGCCAAATTTTAAACCACAACCTGTTGGTTGTAGAGTGGATATGTTGACCACTCGGCCAACCAGGCCAGCTTAATCAATAACATGTTCTTTATTTCTTTTGTGTATTCTCTCTTTCCTTAAGAATTTATGCACGTCTTTATGTTTGAACATGGTATTAGAACTAATTATTACTATTAGATTTACCTTCTCTTCAAATTTTCCAAAAACATTTCTACAACTTGGGTTTTCTTTCTACTCTGATGTTTAGATCTCCAGAATTTTTCTAATTATTCCCTTTATGCTGGCTGCCTTCTGATGACTGAAAAAAACTGCTCTATTACTTTACCTTACTGTAAATTTCTATAGATCCACAGATGGAAATGATTATCAGTGTAATTTTCTCAGTGAAACTTGCCTATAGTCTAATTGATTTTTACTTACATTCGACAAGTTTATTTTAATGGTTTGTGCTCAATATTATAGCTATTCTTTCCTTTCCCTAATCCCAGTGATTGAAAGCAATCATCTTATTAGTTGAAGCATCTCACCTTTCCTCTGTTTTCTTAGTGTCAGTAACATGATTATGTTAACATGGTATTTCTCAAGTTCTTCAGCTAGCTCCACTTTATTTCTACTAAAGCTTCTCACAGAGACTGTGCTCATCTTCAAAGACTGCACTGATTATAATTCAATATGTTAAATAAATAATAATAATAATAATAATAATAATATACTATTCCATTTATTTAGTATTAGATCATAAGAGTTGCTGCTGCTATAAATTTGGATGCATGTAAGTTTTTATGCATCCAAATTTGCATATATACTTACTCTTCTCTAGGTGCATTGTATTTGCGTTGCCATTCAAATTTATACTCCGGCTCATCATCTTCTTTCTATTAAAGAAAAATGAAATTATAAATTGGATATATTATTTTATTAATTATATAATAAATTTTAAACCTTTATTGAACATATATAATTTGATTATATGATTTTTTAAAATATTTTTTATAATGAGTACTTTTTTCATGTTAGGCAAATAGCATACTTACCGTATATTATCGCGTATAATGCAAAAAATTTATGGTAAAAAATACTACTTAAAGTTAGGGGCTCGCATTATATGCAGATCCTAAAAAATATAACATCTTATTAGACTTGCACACACAATATATACTACCTAATGCCTATGCAACCAAATCTACTTGACCCACTTGCATTCGGCGACCGAGCGCGCATCGTATCTGCGCATGCGCTATCCGTCGCTGAATGATAGAGCACAGTGACATAGATACAGCACAATTTGGTATATTGGTTTAACCACAGTTCATTTTAAATATTATTCGTTAAACAAACCTAGCCTGAAAATGAGCCAACAGAAACGTAAACGTTCATCTTTTGAAGCAGGATTTAAATTGTGTGTCATGCAGTTTGCAGAAGAAATAATAACAGTGTTGCTATGAGAGAATTTGGTGTAGCAGAGAGTAATATTAGACTTTGGTGTAAGCAAAAAGACAGTCTTGAAAAAATCCCCAAAACAAAACATGCCCGTCGTGGAGATGTAGCATCCTTTCCAGAACTCGAAGAGCTAAATGAATGGATTTTGACGCAACGACAAGATGGTATTATAGTAACAAGAAATGCAATTCGTTTTCAAGCTCTACAACTCAAGAATGGTAAATTCAAGGACACACCAGGTATTTCATCTTTTCTTGCTTCGCCTGGGTGGTGCAACAGATTTATGGAACGCAAAGCATTAACATTACGACACCGAACAAAAATTGTGCAGAAGTTACCAAAGCAGCTTGAAGAAAAAGTGCAGTCCTTCCATAAATTTATCATAAAATTACGGAAGTGTCACGGATATGAACTTTCCCAAATTGGCAATATGGATGAGATGCCCATGTACTTTGATATGCCTGGGAATCGAACAGTAAACTCAGTTGGTGAAAAGGGTGTCTTCATAAAAACAATGGGACATGAAAAAACACATTTTACCGTTGTTCTAGCATGCATGGCAGACGGAACCAAATTAAAGCTAACAGTGATATTAAAAAGGAAGAAAATTCCGAAGCATATGAAATTTTCATCAGGTGTAATTGTTCGCGCCAATCAGAAAGGTTGGATGGATGAAGAAGGTGTACAATTGTGGCTGGATCAAGTATGGAACATACATCCAGGTAGCTTGTTACGTCAACAAAGCATGCTAGTCTGGGATATGTTCCGGGTGCATTTAACAGAGGCAAGCAAAGAGAAAGCACGTGAGCTACGTACAGACCTAGCAGTCATACCGGGTGATCTAACTTCTGTTTTGCAGCCGCTTGATGTCAGCTTGAATAAGCCATTTAAAGATCACTTACGTGAAAAATGGAGAGAATGAATGTCATCTGGTTTGGTGAAGATGACAAAGGGTGGGAATTTTCAGAAGCCTGAGATCACCCTAGTCACCAGCTGGGTTAAAGAAGCATGGGATTCGATACCATCTGAAATGATTCGACGCTCATTTCTTAAATGTGGAATAAGTAATTCAATGGATGGATCCGAAGATCATGTCATATACGAAAGTGAGGATGATGCACAACAAATTGGAGAGCATGAAGATGATGACGACAACTGCTACACTGATGACGCAATCCCTACAGATGAATTTATAAATGAAATGTTTGATGACTCAAGAGATGAAGAATTTAAAGGATTTTGATATTTTGTTTTAAAATAAATATTTCTTTCATTAATTCGTCTTGTATTTTGACATTTTGTTTTTAAATAAATATTTCTTTCATTAATTCATATTGTATTATTTATAATGTTATGGAACAAGATTAACAGATCACATTATACGTGGACATGGCATTTTAGGGCTAGTTTTCAATCAAAATTTCTAGTTCGCATTATACAGGGTGTTCGGGATAAATTTGACAGTTTCGTAAGGAAAAAGAAAATCTTCTTTGTATCTATTAAATTTAATGAATTGACAAAAAACATTACAGGCAGAGTTAATTACAATACTATCAACAAGATTTACTCAAAATAACCACCATTAGCATCGATCACAGCTTCAATTCTGCTTCGGAACCTCGAACAAGCTGATGCTACAGTCTCCCTGGGAAGGGCCGCAAAAACTGTTTTAATTTTATCCATTAACTGGGCTTTTGTATTACTGGAAGTGCGATTGGTGTCTTTTTCAACTGCGCCCCATACAAAATAATCCATGGGGTTAAGGTCTGGGGAGTTTGGAGGCCAAACATTTGGACTGGTGAAGTCGTAGAAATTTTCAGACAACCATTTTTGACTTTTCCCAGAGGTGTGGCAAGGGGCCGAATCCTGCTGCCATACATACGGCCTACCATTGGCTACCCTTGTTATCCAGGGCTTGACTACAGTTAGCAACTCCACGAACAAAGCCCGAATTCCAATGCCAGGGTTCTTCAACACCTGTTCCTGCAGATTTGCGAGGAATTCTGCTGTACGAACGCAATCAGATCGTCTGCTAGGGATCTTTCTTCTTGCTACATCCTCGTAGTCACCATTGCAAGTCTCTAGTTCATTCCTGATTGTTTTTACTGTATTCAGGGAGCATTGGGCAGCAGTCGTAATATCCTTATTTTGATGGCGGGCACGAATCATCATGATACAAGTTATTCTCTTCCATGATTCAGGTGGGTTCCAGCTATCCATCCTTTCTGACATCTTGTATATGAATGAAGAAGGGTCCAAACTTTTAAATGAAGAGAAGTGTGTGTTAATACATGTAACTTACGGAAAAATATAATTAATTATAAATATGTCAAATTTATCCCGAACACCCTGTATGTGGATCACATTATACGCGATAATATAATATATTTCAATAACTAAGCTGAAAAATATTGAAATACTAAAAAAATAAATAATAAAAAAATAAGGTGCACAAAATAAAACTGAAATGAAAGAACTAGAACTCACACATTAAAATTCCAAAGCTATACAGAGAACGATTTTTTGCTGATTCTGTGTGAATAAGGTTTTTTTTTTCCCAACTTCAAAATTTGCTTGTAGCATCCATTCTTTGCATGTTCTGTATGTGCGACTGATTGTGGACTTGATTGCTGTAATAATTTGTATAGTCCATGTCTTTAATGTTGCAGTGTAATTGCCCAGTGACCAAAATTATATGAACATTTCTGCTACAGTACACTGTAGTTCAGTTCAGCTCACTTTGGAAGAGTCCTTAAATCCTCTTTTGTGGGCAGGACGTACATAAAAATGTTGCAGAAAGATGTATTAAAATTTATTAAAATAATTAAATTAACTTAAAGAAATTTAATAAAAAAATTACATGCTTATATTTACATAGGTAACTTATTTGATGTGGTTCACAAGAACAATTTTCCAGCCAAGTGGACAGAATCTTAGCTTTTTAATACATGCTGCAGATTCAAATCCCAGTGGCATGGATGTTGTAAATGCCTTTAGATATGAAAATAATTTTCACTGCTTGATATGATACCACAATCCTGCTCACTGACTGACGTGGATAGAAGAAGAATCATATTTTGTCTCTTAAGCAGGATTCTAAATTATCTGGCTCTTAGTTTCCTCTCTCATACACATTCCCACTGCTGTAGGGTTGAAAATTTCATGGGTTGAACTATCATCAAGAAACATATTCAATCTAGCAAATATAGTAAATCTCCAAATTTGAATTGCTTTTATGTAAAAGCATGGTAGTGTCACATACAGGCAATCTTAATATAATTTTGGTACTATTTTCTCTGTTGATTTGGCTAAATGGACACACAGCCATTTAGGATCATAAAGTTGCCTTGAAAATGTTGCTTTCTTATTGAAATAAAACCTCTGAGGAGCAGACAGGTAGATGTCTTCTTAATATGCATTAATAATCTTCATACCAGAATAACTTTCACTTCTAATCATTCTGACTCCTGCAGGAAGTTTAAAGGACTATCACTGAGTGGCTGCTTTTAGCAACTCATGCCAAAATCCTATACCTTCCTTTGAATATATATTCGGTGATGATGCACTCCAAATAGTAGACCTTATTATACATTACGAGAAAAAAAGGACTTCACATGCTTCCTGACCATACTTAGTCAACTTCCATGGATTACTCAAGTTGTACCCCCCATTCAATCTACCACAAGCTGGAAAATCTCAATTGTACCTGTATTGTAAGATCACATTAACTTGTATATGTCTATTATGTTCTGCTCTGTTTATGTATCAAACCTGAAGTATAACCAAGATAAGCCAGTTATTTTGGTTAACTGTTACTGGATCTTTGGAATCCAGGAAAGTGGTTTTATCAAAGTAAGTGAGTTTAGTGGTCTTACCACTGAACTCACTTACTTGTGTCACACTTTCTTAGCCAATGGCTATAATCTCCAAAAAACTAAATGCTCCCTAGAAATCCCATTCATTGCCTATCACACAGCAAAGCTGTTACCATCCCAAACATTCAAGGAACATCGGAAAAAGATATCTAGAGTACTTAATAAACGCAACTCATCCATTCACTTAAGGATAAACTCTCTTCTTTATCACATCCAGGAGTTTATGAAGTGTCCTTTTCATGTGACCTGGCTTACTATGGACAGACAGGCAGAACTGTTTACATCTGACTTGGTGAATATTAAACATTCAGCACTATCTTTATGGCAAGTTAGGTCTAGCAGACCATGCCTTGGATACTCCTTCACAAAGGATCAAATGGAAGAAAACAAAAGTGCTGCACAGAAGTCATTACAAGTAAGAGAGATTGTTTTTGGAATCAACAGCAGCTTTAAAACATACTCCAAACCTCGACAAGTATGGCTGTATAAATTTACCAAAAATCAGAGGGAGACAGTTATTTTAAGACCTAATTAATACTTGTTTTTCTCTCTTTTTTTTCAATATAGATGATGCCAATTAGGACTTTAGTTACTTGTCTGTTACAATTTTTTTTTTTTAAAACTAGTCAATGTCTGAGTGAATTGTTGTTTCGTGTACTGTGCGTGTGTGTGTGTGTGGGGGGGTGCTTAAGGGTTAAAGTTGTATAACTGAGAGGAGGCCTCCACATAGCCGTTAAAGGAATGTGAAGGCATAGGCTTCTGATCGAAGGTCCAATCCTCACCTCCTCGTGGTGCACCCTGTTAGTTATCTACCTGGATACTGAACAAACGAGGATGGGCTGGCAATTTGGGATTTTGTCGACCAAATTGTATTCTTATTGGCTTAAACCATAATGTAAAATGATGGTACAGCATAATAGAATTTCATGCTGGCTGGGTCATTGCCCAGTTAAACAGGGCCCCTCATTGTTTTCGCCAGGAAACCAGGGTGAACAGCGAAAAGTCAGCTACTGGAACAAATCATGAAACACATCCCCCAACTCAACATAAAGCCTGAATGGCAAAGAAATGGGACTGGTTGAGGAATTGGATAAGTATACCAGATCAACATTATGTCGATCAGGTACTTATCCAAATCTAGGGGTGACTGAAACAAACAAACAAAAAAAAAACCTGGTGAGATCTTTCTAAACAATAAATACAAAATGTTATATTCAGGCAATACAGGGAAAAGAAGGAGCATTAACCCAATAGAAAATTTGTGGACCACAGTGAAAAAGAGACTTGAAAAATTAAATTGTGATACAAAGGATAACTCAATACCATCCATTATAAAAGCATGGTTTCCAGATGCAGAAATGAAAAAAATGTGTTCTAAGTTGGTAGAGCCTATACCTAAGCGAATTAATGAACTTATTATAAACAGAGGAGTACATATAAATTATTAGGTAAAGTTGGAGTTCAATTTTTGTAATTATTTTCTTGCAAAATTAAAATTTTTCTTTAAAATGCGACTGTTCAGATTAATTTGTTAACTACTGTAATTATTTTCTTATCACTGTGTTGTAATCGATACCATTAAAATAAACTAACATGTACTGCCAACATGTATGCCTTTCCACTTGTTCGTACGATTAGTAGCACGACAAGTAAAAAGTAATGCTTCAACAGAAAATGAAATCAAGATTTTTGAAAGTTGAGAAAGCTACAGATGAGTTTGCACCAGGAAGGCCTAGTATCAAATCATTCCAAGAAAAGATTTGGGAAGAGATAGATCTACTCTTGTTTGATGAGGTCAGTGTTATCAAAGAAAAAGAGAACTAAAAAAAAAAAATTGTTTAAAAGCAGGTTTGCATTTTATGTTACACTGAAAATGACCAGGCTGTCATTACCCTACTGAAGAATGGCAAGAAAAGTAACGTTTACGGCATTAGTCGCAGAAAATTTTGATGCTATGAATGTTTTGGTAAGATCACACTTATAAAATTAGTAGAAGGAATGGAGCATACGGTCATTAATTCAATAGGTGATCACTGATTTGAATCAATTAGGGACCTGTAATGGCGTGTGTGTGTGGGGGGGGGGCTCAAGGGTCAAAGTTGTATAACTGAGAGGAGGCCTCCACATAGCCTTTAAAAGGAATGTGGAGAACTGACCAGGGCCTAGATTATTTAACTCCCCCCCCTTCCGTATAATGAGTAGACAAGACCGTTTTAGCCCTATCTAACTTTTGGAGACCGAGTGGGCAGTTCAATCTCCACTGGTACCCAATCAGAGATAGCTGGCCCAAGGCTATCACTAATTAGTCGGTACGCAGTGAAGAAAACAGCATCAAAAATATTGTGTTAGAGTTAGGAACCATGAGATGGTGAACAATTGCCACCGTTTCGTGGTTCCTAATTCTAACACAATATTTTTGATGTCTAAAAATAGTGTGGTTTGATGGTCGATTTTCTTGAGTTTATGGGATGAAAAACCTGAGTTTCCGGGAGAAAAAACCCGTTTGCCTGTGCCAGAGATCGACTAACTCAGGAACGGTCAAAAAAAGGCTTAGAAAAATTTCTCTATTTGGTGACTAGATTTGAATCACAAGTCTTCCTTCGTGTGGTCAAGTGTGTCATACAGTGCAAACACCACTTCTACTGAGCTACACAGCTCCATTATTTAACTATTTTACCTCTAGATCTTATGAATTTTTTTCAAGCCATTTCAGGCCCCTAACAAGTAGAACAGCGATCTCAAGCTGATTAGTTGATACAAATACAAACAAATAACAAATTTACAAATAAACAAACAAAACAAATAAGCAAATATCTGCATATCAAACAAAATATAGTAGCTATGTACAAAGAAGTTATAATAATCATGTCTGGTGACCACTTTTGAATTAGACACTATTAAATGAAGCTTATTAGACCCTCATGTGTACAGATATGATTTTTCAGATAATTGCTGTATTTCTATGTTATATTCATGTTCAAAATAAAAATAATAATAAATTATTATGTAAATTAATGAAAGAGCTAAAATCTTGACAAAATGAAAAACATCATTTATAAATAGGTGAATATTCTTACCTGTCTTTCTGGAGGAAGATGAATTGAGTTGCCATAAGAAATTAAAAAAAAAAAAACATACATATAAGATATTAATTTTCAACAAAAATGAAATATGAAGAAGATAAAGGAACAAAGAAAACAGGCAATATTCAAAAATATCATTAAAAATAGACATGAAAAGATATTTTGGTATTCTTGCTTATTCCATTAATTGAACAATACCACTAATACATCAAACTCATTCACTGCAAAATTACTTACAAACCTCTAGAAACCTATTCCACTCACATTTCCTCTCCCACAAATGCAACTGCCACCCATTCCTTTGTTATGTATTGACATTTTTTTTTTTCTGAATCAATCAAACAAAACAGTCATAAAACGTGATTTGCTTCTATCATATCCCTCTCATTCCCACCTATGAACCAAATATCAAAGCATCAAATCTTCATTCTATTATTACAAGGAGCATTCCACAGGACTATCACTATCTTGGTTACTCACTTCTGTATCGTCTCTACCACTTCATGCAAGAAATCTAGATGACCCAATCGGCACACAGTGCTCAACATTCAAGTGATTCTTTGAGCTATTTCATCCATTTTTTTTTTAAATATGCCTTTTGAACTTCAACTTTCTATTAACAGCATCTCCAAATACTAGTTTTATCAACTTCCTGCAGGTCAGAACTATCAATATAATACACAATTTTTTCATCCCAAAGTGCACATCATCAGTTTGCTAAAACTAAACTACTGTGCACTGTCCACACCTTCAGTCTAATGAAATCATTCTGCAGAATCTCTGTAAGAGCTTTATTAAATATTGCTCCTCCTAGTTATCCATCATCAACAAACAACCAGCCAACAATCTAAGTATAGAAACCTCTTGTATATCACTGATCACTTACATTCACTTGGATTCAACTCTACAACATTCTTAAATGAATTGACAAGTTCCTTCTGATTGGAAATTTGTAAGGATTATTCCAATTCATAAAGGCGGGTCATAACAAAGTGAAGAATCATAGACTAGCGGGTCATCCTAATGTTACAAAGTAATTGAAAAATCTCTTTACTTATAATAACACTAAGAATAATCGTCAAAGAGATCACTTTAAGAAAGGCAGCTTGGTTTTAAGGGGAGATCGAGATCTGCTTGTTTTTTATGACTATCATAAAGAGCAAACAGATTTGTCATAACTGATAGAGCAAAACAGATCATGGTAACAACTATGATGCCATTTATTTGGATTTTAACAAAGCTTTTGGTTACATTCCACATAACCGTCTAGGCATTAACATGGACTAAACAGGTATTGATAATCACTTAGTCAGATGGGTAAGAAATTGGTTGATTGACAGATGACAAAATTAATGTCTGTCAATCAAATGTCATCAAAAGTAATGTTGTCTTTGAAAGAAAGAATACATTGTTAGGAGTAGAGTTTCACAAGATTTGGTGTTACGACTACTGTTGTTTAATATAGTCATAACAATTCAGGTTCACATGTTATGAATAAAATTTCTCTCCTTTAGCTGGGCAGAGTAATCAATTGCTCACTTAATATCAAACAAACAATTAACAAATTCCACGTGGGTGCGTTAATTGTTTATTTATTATTAGCTGAACAATTGATTACTCTGCCCAGTTATTCTTCCCCTATACATGCATTTTTTTTTTTTTTTTTTTTTTTTTTTTTATGCATGTCCTGCTTAATGAAACTATGATCCTTTAACTCACCTAATTTTTTATTTATTTTTAATGTGATTCCCATTAACAAAAGGTGTGAATGGGAATTAACCTATAATACATTAGCAATAAGTGGGCTAAAGTTTTTTTTTTTTTTGTATGAGTGGCATATGGAAAAAGACATTAAAAAAGGTTTGTGCATGATTTTGGAAGTTTGTACTAGTGGGCCTACCCAATAATCTGAATCTCAAATTGAATGATGACAACATAATTCAACTTATAGAAAGTTCCCTTGAAGAGTTGACCAAAGAAGAATTGGTCGAACTGGAGGAACAACTGCTGCAGAAGAGGAGAAAAGGAAAAGGGAAAAGAGAAACAGGAAGAGGTAGTTAAACAATTTACAGTGAAGGGTCTTGCAGAAATGTTCTTTGCAGTTAGCAATGTTCTCAAAATGGCTGAAGACATGGACCCCAATGTTGAACACTACTTAATAATAGAAACGAAAGTACATGATGCATTTGCTTGCTATGAACAAATTTATGATGAAAAGAAGAGGAATAAGCAAAGCACATTGGACATTTTTATAAAAAAAAAAAAAAAGCAAAGGTTATACCAGAAGAGCCACAGCCTAATCGTTCACACAGGGAAGGTAATGAAGATGTAATTGTGGAGGAAGATTTGGGTAATTATTCTCCTGTTTTATAGTGGCAGTAACACGCAGTATACTTATTACGATTAAGTCCCTAACCGCTATAACTCTGTTGATTTAATGTATAGACTTACGTCCTGCTGGATTGAATGGAACCAGGACGTAAATCGAGGGATGACTGTACTACATGATGAAATTACATCATTACTAATTTCCTATCAACAATTTTCCTCCAAATTCATCTTTTATCTGTCAAGATTCAAATATTATCAGATGTTATATTTCTATCTTCTAAGGCACTTCTTACTGTATCAATCCACTTACACCTTAGTCTTCTCTGGATCTTTTTCCTCATTCTGGCAAAGCAACTTGTTTTGCTAGCTTTTCTTTGAATTATGAAGTGTAAACACTATGTTTGTTGTGCTTAAGGGGTCAAAGGTATATAACTGAAAGAAGACCTCCACATAGCCTTTAAAGGAATGCAGAGAAATGACCAGGACTTGTCCAATTCTCACCTTCTTGTAGTGCACCCTGCTGGGTATCTACCTACATACTGAATGAATGAGGATGGGCTGGCAATTTGGGATTTAGACAACCAAATTGTATTCATATTGGCTTAAACCAAAATATAGAATGATCGTACAACATGACAGAATCTCATGCTGGCAGGGGCATCGCCCAGGATCCCAGATGTTTTCTCTAGGAAACTAGGACAAACAGCAAAAAGTCAGCTACTGAAACAAATCCTAAAACGTACCTCCAACTCAACATCACCAGAGTTCAAGATCGGTACTATCAACACAAGTAGCCTGAATGGCAAAGAAATGGAGTTACCTGAGGAATTGGATAAGTACCAAATTGACAAAAACAAAAAAGGCAAAAACTGGTGAGATCTTTCTGAGCAATAAATACAAAATGTTATATTCAGGCAATGACAATCAAGGAAAAGAAGGAGTAGTCATAGTATTTATTCAACACTAAATACGAGGCTAATCTTGAATGGCAGGCAGTTTCAAGTAGAGTGATGTGGGAAAATATCAGAATGGGGAACTTGACAATGAGACTACTTATTTGTGCCTATGGTCACACAGAAGGTTCTACTGAGGTAGAAGTGCACGAATTTTTTGAGGCTTTAGAGAAAGCAACTGACACAATGAAAAAGGAAAAGTTGGTCCTTGTTGGGGATCTAAGCAGAAGAGTCGGAAATGATTGTCAGACATACAAAAATGTTTTGGGAAAATTTGGAGAAAAGAGCAAAGCTAATAATAACAATGACAAATACCTGTTGGATTTCTGCTCAGGACATGGACTGGTTATTGTGCACAAATTCACATGGAGAGAAGAGAAAAGGAATAAGAAAAGCCTTATTGACTAGGTTATTACTGATATTTTCTTCCTGGTGCAGGACACCAGAGTGTACAGAGGATTTGAAATTGGAAGTGATCACCATTTAGTCTTGAGCAAGATAACATTGAATTTCGTATTGAAAAGAACATGTAAGAAAGTTTTAAAGTGATTAAAGTTGAGCAGCTCTCAGATGTGAACTGTAAACTAAAGTATACAAACAGTATTCAAGAAAAAATGAAAGAGTTTGAGAACAGGAAAAAAACATTGATTCAGTCAAAGAGGCATGTGGTGAGGTTGTCTGCAAGGATAGAAAAATCAGAACTCCATGGTGGACTTACAGAAACAGAGTGAAGAGTGCTGTAAAAGGAATTTGAGATGATAAGTGTGACACGAAAACTGGAAAAAAAGATATCCTTGAAGTAATTACTTCGAAAAATTGCTAATGAAACATGCAGTATTAGCACAGTGGTAAAAAAAAAAAAAAAACACTCAACAGGGATGTAGTCTGGAATACATATCCATACTTGAAGTAGAAAAAGCCATCAAAAGCCTGAAATGTGGAAAGGCAGCAGAAGTAGATGATATTCGACCAGTAATGCTGGTATAAAAGTCTTACAGTGGCTGCACTGCATAGTTCGGAAGGCCTGGACAGAGGAACGAATCCCATCTTACACATTGGTTTTGAGGAGAGAATATAAATAGAATATATTTCAGTAGCTGCGGGACTGACTTGTGTGTGAGGAATCATTTGCATGTGGAAATACTGGTCAAACGAGTAACATATCGGAAGCTAAGAAGTTTCATATGGCCTCTTGATACAAAGAAGGCTATAAACTGTTGTGTTTAGCTTTCTAAGGAACTGAAATGTTCTCCAGGAAGTGTGAGTAGAGTATTGAGACAGTATTCTAATAATTGTTGTTTTCAAAATAATTGCTGCAATAGCAGTTGAAAGGTAATAATTACATCAAATGGTGAGAGAAGATTGAAGTATATTGTGAAGAAAAATTGCTTCCAAAGTATTTTCACAGGAGATAGATAGAACCAAGTGTGAATGTGTTTAAATGTATGACATTGAGACGACTTCACAAATTGGGTTATAAATCACGTGTGCCTAAGACGAAGCTGCTTATGACTACCATGCAAAAGGCAGCTAGAGTACAATGGTATAAGCAAAGACTGTAGTGGGGTCAAGAGGACTGGAAAAATACATTTTTAGTGATGAAAGTATGTTTTGTGTGTCCCAGGGTCATCAAGGGATACACATATTTGGCTTCTTAGGCAAGAAGCATTTGCTAAAGAATGCATGAAATGAAAATCGGTGAAATTTGCAACTTCTGTCATGGTATGAGCTCGTATGACTGCAGAGGGTACAGGGAGGCTGTGTATTGTGTATGAAAGAGTCAATTCCAAAATTACCAAGAAATTCTTGAACACTTTATGTTACAGGTATTGGAAGATTTATGTGATGGTGATTTCTTTTTTCAGCAAGATTCAGCTTCTTGTCACACTTCCAAGACCACTACTAGATGGCTCAAAGAAAGGCAAATTAATCCAATTCCTTGGCTGGCAAACTTACCAGATGTAAATTCCATTGAGAATTTGTGGGGAATTATGAAGAAATGTCTTCAAAGTTGCCCCAAGAGACAAAAATAAACTTTTTTCTAGTCTACAGACCATACAAGCATGTTTAGATTAAAAAAAAAAAAAAGACCATGAAATGCGAGCAAATAATATGCCCAATCATGTTGTTTCCCTTTGATTGTAATTTTTGTATATTTATTCTCACATTATTCTATTGTTTTGAACCACGTTAAAAATTATTCTAGTTTTGTGAATGTTTTCAAATAACAATTTTCTTATAATTTATATTATATTTAAGTGTTTACATGGTTATATAATCTACAAAGTACATAATTTAGATGATGCTAATTCATATTTGGTAATAATTCTTTTTTGTGCAATAAATTAGAAATACAAATCAATCAACACATTTTCCTTCATTATTTAATTTTTTGATTCAGAAGTGTATTTGTTGCTCAACTGTTTTTGTCTTTGTTTCAGTAACGCCAGCTATGTTGATCTCGTACATATCCAATTATTCTGCTAGTTCCATTTCTTTCCCATTGATGTTTTTTATGTTGATGGTACCAATCTTGAGCTTTACTGATGTTGAGTTGGGATACCATCCTGGATTCATTCAAGTAGTTAACTTTTCGTTGTTCACCTTGGTTCCCTAATGAAATCAACGCAGACCTTGTTTAACCAGGTGACATTTCAGCCAGTAAAATATCATGTTCTAAATCTCAAATTGCCAGTCCATTCTCACTGATTCAATATCCAAGTAGATGCCTAACAACTGGGTGCACCATGAGAAGGTGAGGACTGAACTAGTCAGAAGCACTAGTTGGTTCTCTGCATTCCTTATGTAGCTCTGAGGAGATATCCTCCCGATTATCCAGCTTCGACTCTCTGAAGTACCAGTATAATAATATGAATTTCCAAATTACAAAATCATTTAATTTTGAGCATATCTTACAATTTCAATAATAGTCAGATTATAATAAACTACAATGTTACATATTCATAGCGCGCGCGCGCGCGCGCGCACACACACACACACACACACACACACACACAATGCTATGTGCATGTGATGTAGATAAGTAACATATTGCACACATGGAGCAGCAAAAGGCAACAGGTGCAAAGTTTAGTTTAAACTTATTACTGTGCAAAACGTTTATTATCAAGACTCAGCTAATAATGGTAAGTATTTAGTGGATTTTTGTTCAGGATACGGACTAGTCATTACTAACACCATGTTTCAACATAAAGATGTGCATAAGTTCACAGGAAAGAAGACACGAGAAATAGAAAGGCCTTATTGACTACGTCATGGTTGATAGTGATATCATCATGCTCATTCAGGATACAACAATATACGGAGGATTTGAAACTGGAAGTGACCATTACTTAGTACTAAGAAGGATAAAAATGGATATCACATTGAAAAGAATAGTATGTAATTCAGTTTTAAAAAGAATTAAAGTTGAGCAGCTTTTACAAGAAAATTGCAGATTATTGCAAACATTATTGAAGAAAAAATGAAACAAATTAAAACAAGAAAAACTAAATCTTGAAGTCTCAGTGGCAAACTCGGAAGAAGACGTTGATTCATTCGGCTAAGGAGGTATGTGGTGAAGTTGTCCGGCAAGATAAAAAACTAAAAACACCATGGTAGATACAAGAAGTTAAAGAAAAGAAGCAGTCCTGGAAAAGAAGAAAGCATACCAAAAGTTCCTAGCAAATAAGTCAGCAGATGCCTAAAATACAGAGAAAAATGTAAGAGAGCTAAGCTATGTGTAAAAGTAGCTAAACAAAAGTCATGAGAAACTTTGGTAGGAATACAGAAAATAAATATCAGGAAGGTGGCAAAATGTTCTGGAGGCTATTGAAGAAACTTAGAAATGGAGGAAAGAGAACTATAAAAGAAAATCAAAGATGATAAGGATGACATGAAAACTGAAGATAAGGATATCCTAGATGTCTGAAGTAATTATTTCGAAAAACTGTTCATTTAACCAAGCAGAACTGTAATAGAAAATTTTCAAGAGGAATGCAAAGATGTGTACGTATCAATGCTTAAAGGTATCAAAAACTTGGAATGTGGAAAGACAGCTGGAGTAAATGATATTCACCAGAAATGCGCTGAAGTATGGAGATATAAAAGTTTTGCAGTGGCTACACTGCATAATTCAGAATGCCTGGTCTGAAGGTCGAATTCCCAATGATTGGAGTAGACATTTCATAGTACCCATTTATAAAAAAGAGAATAAAACTGAATGTGAGAATTACATAGGAATTTCTCTCTATGTGTTCCAGGTAAGATTTACACTTAAAAAAAAACAGATAAGAAATTGTGGATTACATGACAAGGATCTACTTTAATTTTTTTAGGAAATGACAATGTAAACTGAATTATTAATTATAAAAACTTTAATAACTACCTATATTTCGACAATGTTACATTGCCATTTTCAGGGATCACAAGACAATGATATGTACATGCATATCATTGTTTGGTTATGCTATGTGGATGATGTGTTCACCATTTGGCCGCATGGCCTGGATACACTCTACAATTTCTCAAACACTCCAGGATCCAGTTTACCTTGAAAAAGGAAAACAACAACAACAGTTTCCCTTTCCTAGACATTCTGATACTGACCTGATAGATTCCAGGCTTTCTGTTTACAGAAAATCTACACATACAAGTAGATACATTTAACAGCAGTTAACTCCCCCCCCCCAAAAAAAAACAATATGGAATTATAAAAATCCTATATAATAGAGCAAAATTAATCAGTTCAGATAACAATGTTCTAACTACTGAACCTAACCATATCCTTAACATCTTCTTAGCCAATGGCTACAACCCCCAAAAAATCCAAAAAATATTAAAACCAGTTAACCCCCCCCCTCAAACAGGGATTACTCTAAATCTATCACCATTCCATATATCTGGGGTATATCCAAAAAACTAACAAAAATCCTAAGAAAATATGGCCTCACAACCAGTTACAAACCACATAAGAAACTGGCATCTCTTATACGCTCCACCAAAGACCAGCTACTTCCCCTAGGCCCACCCAGAGTATACCAGGTCCCTTGCAGTTGCAAACTGTCCTACTATGGCCAATATCAGGATATCTGAACACAAGAACTACATCCGGTTCCACCAATAGTCACTCAGGACTGCTGACCATGCACTGGACATCCACCATAGAATATGGTGGAAGAAGGCCACTTTATTAAACTGCAGCAAGAACAAGTATGAAAGATTTTTCCTTCAGTTAGCCTCAGCTCTGAAAAACTTCCAAAACCTCAACAAATTTGGATGTATGAGGACTGCCCCAAATTGGAAAACTTACATTCTAAGATCGTCAACCCGACGGCCAAGACAATCCAATTTAGCCCATTAGGGGGCACCTTCTAGGACTCTGGGACTGACTTCAGCTGCCTTTCTTCAGCCTCATTTGTTTAGTGTGAGTGCCTGAGTGCACATATCATTGTTTTGTGATTCCTGAAGATGGCTGAAATACATGTAGTTAAAGTTTTTATAATTAATAATATAGTTTATGTTGTCATTTCCTAAAAAAATTAGAGGTATGTGTAACCAATGTATTAGCTTATCTTAAAGAATGACAAGGATCTGTACTTAAGTTTTGTAGAATGTGGAAAAGTCATCAACAAGGTACCCAGAGAGCTTTTCCAAATAATACAATTATATGGGGTGAATGGAACATATACAGAACAATACATAGTCTATATTTAAGTTGTAATTCAGCAGTCAGAATCGAAAGAAATACAGGAAGATGGTTTGATGAAAAATCAGGGGTAAGACAAGGATGTACATTATCTCCACTCTTGTTCATCATCTATATGGATCATATTATGAAAATGGCATTAGGCCTGATATTAGAATTGGGTACGTCACTTAGTTCTTTGCTTTATGCAGATGATGTACTCCTAAACACATCTATTGCAAGTCTCCATGATTCACTAACTAAATTGAATAACAGCAGAAACAAATTTGACACGAAAATCATGTGAAATAAAAAATAATAAGCAATAAAAAGATCAAAACTATGAAAATAGGCAGGCATATAGAAAACTTCAGCTGCATTCTGAATGGCAATCCTATAGAACAAGTAAAGTATTTCAGCTATTTAGACACAGATTTTAGTGTAGATGATAGGTTAAATCTAGAAATAGACAACAGAATAAGAAAAAGCTGGTATGGTAGGTAGCCAGCTGAATAAATTTATATGAAATAAGAGAGAAATTAGGCAAAATACCAAACTAGCAGTATACAAGACAGTATTCAAACCAGTTTTAAGTTATGGATCAGAGAGTTGGATTAGAAATAAAACACTTGATCAAAGAGGACACAGATATGAAGGCTTTGCGAAAAAATTACGGGAGTGAAAACCGGCATCAATGGCAGAATCATATTAAAAATGAAGATATTAGAAAGGAACTTGATATTATCAACATTCAAGAATGTGTGAGCAAAGCTGATCTAATCTAATTAAGGTGGTATGGCCACTTAAATAGAATGGGTGAAGAAAGAGACCAAGAGGAAGAACAAGGTCTAGGTGGATTGATTCAGTTGACACAATATTGGCATGCTCACAAAGATTGATTTTGAGGAAAACTGTTGATAACAGATTAATAATAATGTAAATTTAATCATGTGGTGCTGTCCTAGTAACCTGAAAACACCTTGGGGGCACATATCAGGAAATTGATGATGATGATAACTCAGCTAATAGGGAGGAGATTGCTGAAAAGTAGTGGAACATGAAAATCAGTTAATTGTTTTTGTAAACCTTTGGTAAAGACAAGGAAAATATGTATAAAATGACATTACTGTGAATACACAGGATAAAATTTTACTGCAATGCACTAATTACTCGGTAATAACTCTTTCACAGAAAGTTATGATTTTTAACAAATGTTCAATAATTTTATAGCCATTTCCATTCACTGGGAATTTCATCCATGAAAGGTTTCAAAGTTACAGTATATTAGCCCTCAGGAACAGAAAACCAATTCTAGAGAACAAACAAAATTTTTTTGTAGATATCTCAGGCTCCCATAAGCAAGGTGGTAATTTCACACTGTGTTAATGAAATTATTCACACCCAAGACATTCAAAAGTGAGATTTGAACCCACAAACTGTTGGATGAAGAACAGACGTATCAACTCCACCAACTCGACTGTGATTATTCATAGCTGCATTATATCAAGATAGAAGTAAAGCAAAATGCAATACATGGTATCTAGTATTAATTTAAATGACAGTATGCATGTGTGTGTATAGCAAATTATTACATAGCATCTTAGCTCTTGTGCCTAAGTCCTGGGTAAGTCCTTGGGAATAATCAAGGGTGTAAGGATCAAAAAAACATCACATAAAATAGAACTTAGTTGAAAGGGAGAATGTTATGTAACTCATTGTATATATAGAGATATTGAAAATATCCAAGTATTGTCTATTAAGAATATTATTGAATCTTAAGAATGTTAATAATAATAAACAAGATCATTAAGATCATAAACATAATCAATATTTTCATTGTCTGGTTAATATCAGAATGTAACTTTAAACCTTCTGAAAACTTACCTCTCTTGGCACCAGGAGGTGCTTCATACATAAAATTGAGAGCAAGCTTATCTTTGCTTTCTTTGCTCAAGAGAGCTCTAGAAAAACAAAAATACAAAATTAACATCGCTTTTCTTTTATTTAAAAAAGTATGCAACAAGTGAAAAAAAAAATAGTCTTGTTTAAATTTTTTTTTTGTCAAGATACTACATTTCTTAAGTATCAATACAGAAATAAGTACATTTTTACCATCATTTCAGCAGTAATACAGCACTACAGTTAAGAACTATACTTCTAAAAGATACCAATGTTCACAAACATCTTTATTTCAAAGAATGGGTTTCAATTTCCTGTATCAGCAACCATACTCAGTCTTACAAAATAATTCAATGTTCAGAGTCTCATTAAATGCAAAAAAAAAATTAACTGGATTTATTTATCTTTTGAAAAAGTACTTTCTAATAGTCTATTAGGTAAAAAGGAAAAAAAGTGAGATCTTTCAAAATTTAGGTATAGGTGATTTTCATCACTCAATTGACATTTATTCTTTAAGGGTGAAGCAAAATGCTTTTCATATTCCCCACTATCTGTTGTGGTTACAGTGAGGGTAAAATTTACGAGCAGTTTGCTCGCCCTGAATGGGCATGGAGATTATGCATCGTTATAGGAGGCTAATATAGTTTTTGGTCTTCTATATTTGAATATGTCCGTTGGCTCATATGCTGCAGCTTGTTGAACCAAATCGTTGGGATGTGTGGACATCTTTAGAAAAAACTTGGAAGCTAAGGATTGTAGATAAGAGAGAATATAGGGAAAAATTTGTGTCTCTGTGAAGTTGGCTGTTTTCTAACATACCACGTGCCGTTCAGAATCATTCTCAAGCACTTGTTCTGCACTCGCTGTATTTTGATAATGTTAGTATTAGAGGTGTGGCTCCAGGCCGGAGAGATATAGGTGATTATAGGACGAATCATCATTTGGCATAGTTGCAATTTGATTCTGTTGCTGAGTTTGCTATTTCTATTAATTAGCGGGTAGATCTGAGCTATGGCTTTAAATGCTTTTGCACATGCAGACTTGATATATTGGTTGAAAGATAGCTTTTTGTCGAGAATCACACCCAGGTAATTTGTTTCTTTCTGCCAGGGAATTTTAGTATTGAATAGTAACACATCTCCTGCAGGAGACATTGGCCTTTTTGAGAAAAGAACAGCTGAGCTTTTTAGGGGGTTGACTTCCAATCTCCACTTGGAGAACCAACCCTCCAGCTTTAGAAGGTTTTCTTGAAGCTTTCTGGTCTGAGAGATCTGGTTAGTATTGCCGTATCATCCACATACAGAGCTAAAATGGAAGTCATCAGATTGTGTGGGATGTCTGACATGTATACAGAAAACAGCAATGGAGCCAGTAGAGATCCCTGCGGCACTCCAGCAAAGATATGGCGCTGGGACGATGTAGAACCGTTAATTTTAACTTGCACTGATCTATACTGAAGATATGAACGGATTAGATGAACCATTTTTAGTGAGATACCGGCTGAGATAAGTTTGTGCAGGAGTCCAAAATGCCAGATTTTGTCAAATGCTTTGGATAGGGCTAGGAATACAGCTCCTGTGCACTGGCGCCAGTTGTAGCTGGTGGTGATATATTCCACAATTCTGTGGATTTGCTGGGTAGTACTATGGTGTTGTCAAAAACCAAACTGTTCTTTAGGGAGGATGTTTAGGTCGTTTACTGAGGTTTGGAGTCGTGAGAGGATGACCTTCTCGGCAACCTTACCCAGATTGGAGATGAAACTGATTGGACGATAATTCTGCGGTAAGTGTGGCTTACCGCAGAATTATCGTGGCTTTGCCTGGCTTATGTATAGGAATCACATCAGCCAGTTTCCAGGTGGAAGGAAAATAGTGAAGTCTTAAGATTGCATTTATTATACTGGTCAGGTGCACTATAGTTTTTCGAGGCAGCAGCTTGATCACCCTGTTTGAGATGCTGTCTGGTCCAGGAGCTTTATTGTTCTTAAGTTTTTTAATAATATCATATAATTCAACAGGTGATGCGGGTGCAATATGGTTAGCACTGGTATCAGGGAGGTTTAGTGCATGCCTAACCTGTCTGTGGATTTTGTACAGATGATTGAAATCAACATTGTTATAAGAAGGTTTGCACTGATCCTCAAGATTTTTAAGTATGGCTTCTGCCTTATCTGCATCTGTGTGGACTAGGACCTGGTTTGAGATTATAGGGGGAGGGATCTGTTTTTATTTTTGATGTTTCTCAGTAGGCCCCAGATAGAGTGATCAATAGGTGAGATAGAGGCTAACTTTTTATCCCAAACTTGGTTTCTGTGTGTTTTAAGTGCATCTCTTACTGCTCCATTCAGTCTGTTAAGCACTGTCTTATCCTGAGGTGCGTGAGTGTTATGAAATCTCTTCCTAGCTCTGCTCTTCTCTCTGATCAGGTCCATAATGTCCTCAGGCAAACGATCAGGCTTGGGAACAGGTTTCTGGAAGGTTGCAACCATTATAGCAGACTTAATCAGTTGGGTGAGGCTAGTCACTGCAGATTCCACATCTTCTGGTGTATGTATGTGAGGGACGGGTCCTATTTGATCCCTAAGTGCTTTAGACAATCTCTCCCACGATATGCCTGAATGAGAGGGAGGAGACAGGCATTCTTGTTCTCCCAATTGCAGTAGAATTGGGTTGTGATCCGACGACAGCTCGTTTAGTGATATAAGGCTGTACTGTAGTTTAATGTCTTGCAGGATGGCTATATCCAGGATGTCAGCAGTGCCAGATGTACTGAGATGAGTTGGTTCGGTAGGTCCAGCCACAACAGCATGGTTTGATCCTGTGTAGCTAGAAAGGATGTGACCATTTTTGTTAGTAGATTTACTGTTCCAAGCAGGATGATTTGCATTGAGGTCTCCAGCAATGATGACCGTTCCTTTTACTCCAAGGATGGCATCCAGATCTGAGGTCAATAATGTCTTTAATGGAGGGTTGTATGCAGAAAAAATTTTAAGGTTTCCAATTGAGTTTGTGAGGACATTGACTCCTGTGATTTCGATGTTGGTGGTAGTAGAGTTGGTTATTGAATGATGATTGATATAGTTTTTGATAAGGGTGGCTGTACCTCCACCTCTATACCCAAGCCTGTCGTTTCTATAAATCTGATACCCTCTGATTTTCAGGGTGTCAGCAGGCCTCAGGTGAGTTTCATTAATTAGCAGTATATCTGGGTTGTATCTATTATTAAATTCCTGGATTTCTAACAGTTTATTTTTTATACCATTGGCCAACCGATAATCCTAAGAGAGTTTGGGGTAATTTTTTTTCTATGCATCAGAGAGTGCTGATAATATGGATTGGGTTTGCTGTAGGAATCTTTTTGTGACACTTAAGGATGGATTTGAGTTGCTGAAATCCTGCAGCATGTTTGCAAGAGAAGAGGTGATAACAGCTGATAGATTTGAGTGTGGATTATTCCGGTTCTGGGTTTGTACTATCTGTTTGGAGCGGGGCCACATCAGCATATGTTCTCTCGCTTGATGTTGAAGATTCGTTTTCTTAAGGGGCTCAGTTAATGATGGGCGAGCACCTGTTGTCGTGTTCTCACTCTTGGAGAACTGAGTAGCCTGAGCTTCAGAAACTCTCGCACTAGATGACGAGGTAGATTGATGATTTGGATCATTCCATCTGTTTTTGGGGTGATGTATACACCCTCTATAATTAGCAGGGTGAGGACCCCCCACAATTAGCGCACTTAGCCGGGTGGATTTTAGCTTGGCGCAGGTGTTTGTGGGGTGATTCTCACCACATTTTAGGCATCTGAACTGAGCTTTGCATAGCTTCTAGGCATGGCCAAATTTCTGGCATCGGTGGCACTGCCCAGAAGATGATTTCTTTCTCAATGGTTCTGGGGTGATTTTGAGTCCACAGATTGATTTTAAATTGTAGATGTCTTTGTAAATGTTATGAATTTCTACTAAAACTGAAGGCATAGGTGTCTTATTTGATCTAAACATTCTGATGACCTTTATGGGGGGTAGTTCCTGTAGGTTAAGGTCAGTAACTATTTCATCTATGTCAATATCCTCGGAGACTCCTCGTAGGACTACTTTCAGATTTTTTTTGGAGGCAAGTGAAAATGTGTGATATTGAGTTCCTCTTGTATCCAGTTCCTTTGTAAGATTTCTATAGTCAGCCACCGTGGTGGGCTGAATTCGTATTCCTTCGTCTGCATTTTTAGCAGATGTGTAACTTATTTGTAAATTAGCCATGATGGTTCTGAGTGTTGTCCATCTCTGCTTTTCCCTTAGGATAATCGGTGGCACCTTTTCATTGGGGGAAACAGAGGGATCTGAAATGGGAACATCCTCGTCCATACCAACAACATTTGTTGACTCAGCAGCGAGAATTTTTCTCTTTTTACGTGCGTGGATTTCTTCTTGATCAGAAGGATTAGAGATAGAGACAACTAGATTGAGTTTTTCCTCCATTTGAGGGGAGTCTTCATTTTCCTCAACGTCGACTTCAGGTGAAGAATACAAGTTTAAATAGCCGGGCCAATCCTGTTCAAACTTTTTGAGAAGTTTTTTAATAAAAGTGAATGCTAGCCTTTTATCGAGTGACTTGATAATGATGTCAGGGTCAATCATGCTAGTAGGCCATGTCAGCTTGAACTTCTTTTGGAGTTTATCAATAAGTACAAGAGCTGGCTCTTTATCGAGCAAATCAGTGAATACGTCTAGGTCAGGTACGCTCATATTGATTTAACTGCGTATGTGCATTAATAAAACATCCCGCAGGTCTAAAGACCTGCCAGCAGAAATTTTTGTAAAATATCCCGCAGCCGCAAAGGACTGCCAGCAATATCAAGCGTAGGCTAAAGAAAGCAATAGCAATTAAATTGCATCTAAACAAAGTCTTACCTTGATATTTCACTAAATGCCACGATCAATGGAAAATCAAAACAACGCAGTAAATATTTCCGAACAAGTGATCTTTTACCACTCAACTTACTCTAACAACTATCAAAATCACTGGTCATATAAATAAACATTTGGCAACCGCCATCACGCACCAGCGCCATCCTTAAAATGGCGAGTTCTAAACTACCAACCTCATCATGCTATGCACCAAAATTATATGTATATATATAAAATTTTGGTGCATATCACTTTTCCAGATAGTTACCTATGATGTCTGTGCATTTATCCCAAGATTTTGAAATTATGGCCAAAGCAACAAAATGTCAAAAAGTCCCACTATTAGATTTCCACTAGTGGAATAATGAGTTCGAATTCAGGAAGAAAGAAGAAAGTTATAGATAGCTAACCACGAACATAATAATTGTCTCTCTTTAAGCAACAGGAAACCATGAGCAACTAGAAACCACGTTTCTAGTATTTTTATTTTTTATTTTTTCACAAATGTTCCAGTAACCAATGCTTAATAAGCATAAGTCCACAATACAGTGCTGATAAACTTATTATTTGTAGAATTTTTGGCTAGGCTTCCTAGCCATTGTCAATAAAGGTGAAAAGAAAGAAACACAATAAGAATAACACTTAAATTGCTAGCATATGACAATATATGTAATCAACTGCAGAACGATAACTCCATCAACAACTATTAGAATTCAATGAAATATATTTAAATAATTACAATATTAAGAAACACAGGAATGATACTTAAGGAGTGTTACTTAGGATGATTTTTAAAACTTGGGAAAGTTTAAGGTGAACATTTTTGTTCAGGTTTGTACTGTGAATATGAACTTTATAACTTTCTTTATATAATTTTTAAAGAAGAAAACTTTTGTGTAAGACTTCAGCTAGCCATGCCTAGTGGATAAGGCATGGCTAGCTAAACCAGACTTATCAGACTCTTGAATAAAATATACTCTCGATATTCTTCTAGACGAATCTGAGAAGAACAACCTATCTGTATGTAAGAACAAAGGCTACATGAACAAGGGATCCTAACTTTAGAATAAGAGCGAGGAGAATGTCTTTCAGAGTGGCTAGATAGGAATTTAGAACTGGATGGAAAGAAATCTATAGCTCGATCTGGAGAAGTTTTGTAATTTTCTCTGAGCCCTTTAACTTATGGAATTGAAATTCAAGAAACTTCTTTATGAGGATTAGGATGAAGGCTATAATTATTATTTTATCAATTGTTTTTGTATTATCACAATTAGAGATGAAAGTAGTTCTGATAAGTGATAGTTCATTATTTAAAAGAAACTCAGTGGAATATAGCTTATGTACAGGTGAACTAAAATTTTAATTTCACTATATTTGACAGGGGTGATGATGAGAAACAGCATTGTTCAGATTCATCTAGAAGAACACCAAGAATATAATTAGAATGATAAATGTGGTTTAGTTAGCAATGCCTTAACCACTAGGCATGGAATTCATTAGAACAAAACTAAAATCCTACACAAAAATTGCTTTCTTCTTGAGAGATTATATAAAGAAGTTATGAAGTTCATATTCACAGCACAAACCTGGACAAAAACGATCACCTTAAACTTTCCGAACTGTAGGAAGTCATCCTAAGTAACACTCCTTATTCCTGTGTTTCTTAATATTGTAATTATTTAAATATATTTCATTGAATTCTAATAGTTGTTGATGGAGTTATCCTTCTGCAGTTGATTACATATACTGTTATACGCTAGCAATTCAAGTGTTGTTCTTATTGTGTATCTTTCTTTTCACCTGTATTGACAACGGCTAGAAAGCCTACCTGAAAATTCTACAAATAATATTTTTTCTAACCTAAGTGTGAGTTTATAATAATTTTATCATTATGTTGTCGATTTATGTTTCAATATTTAGATCTATTTAATACAGTAACTCATTATAGGGAACTTTAATGGTCACAGAAATGGTTGGGATTTTTCTGGGAGTCTGTTATAACAACATTTACTGTAGTGAGAGTTGACTGTATAAAGTTGAGGCTCTGCCATTGAACTTGATCAAAAGTACTTCAAGTTTCATCTAGGAAGTAAAGAACAATTTACAAATGCTTTTTTCATTATGTTTACTAGCCTCATTCAGAGCCTAGTGATTATTTTTTGGGGAGAGGGGAAGGGAGAGAAGGAGGATTGTGTGTGTGCACACTCATGCATGCACGCACGCACACACACAAAATCAAAATACATAATATACTACCTCATGGACTTAGTTGCTTTTGTCATAATTCTAAAACCAGTTCCTAAAATACCATTTATCATATTATTTATTTATTTATTATTATTTCTTTAATACTGATCCCATATACATGAGACGCAGAACCTATAGATATGGAAAGAAGAAATTTACTGCCATTTTTCTTGAAGAGTTGGAAGTAAGTTGTAGTTGGGAGAACAGTTTATAAGAAAGGCTGACCCAGAGGACAGAGATAAAGGAAATAAAAGATGAAGAGGAGAAGCAGATTCAGTGTGTTTTGGAGAGAAAAGGCAGCTGCTGCTAATGATTTAACAGGTCCAACAGAAAGTGCAGGATACCCATCGTAGTAGTTGCAGTGAGTCAGTAGGAGAGATCATTTCTAATCCAAATCACTCTCCTCTGGATAGCATCAAGAATTATACTTGACAACATATTCTTCTTTTAATCCTTAAGCATATGCAAACAAAGTTTGCACATGAAGTATCTTCAATAGTCTACTTGTATTGAGGCTGTTAAATTTACATCAACTATCTGAGTATCTTATAATGTAAAACATTATGGGAAGAGCCATTACTCAGACTAGTTTTGGCGTTTACTGAGGGCTTTGTGTGCTCATGTATGCGTGCATGCACACACACACACACACACACACACACACACACACACACACACACACACACACACACACACACACACACACACACACACAAAATCAAAATACATAATATACTACCTCATGGACTATATCAATGCGAGCCAAATCCAGGAAGATACCAAAGTTAAATTAATGCAGAAGTCATTTTAAGCAGGCTTTGTGTGCACCCCCCCCCAAACAAGCAAACAATATTCTAAGAATGGGAAGATTTGAGATTTGTACAGGGTTAGTAGTTGGATGGATGGAGAGTAGCATTCTGAGTACAAAAGAATACTTAGTTTTTAGGAGGCTGAGGAAGCTATTGATGTGATGTGTTTATGCAAGGAAAGGCTAGAGGTAACTGTCAAGTTTAAGGAATGAGATCTAATCCTGTCTAGCTATTTGTGTAGTAGTGAGGTTAAGGATAGTAAGATGAGATACGTTATGTGAGAAAAAAAGACAAGGCTGCATTTTGATAACGCTGAAGATGAAGAGAGGATGGTATGAAAAAGTGTTAAATTAAGGCAGTTGTTGCAGATGATCCTGAAGCTTGGAATGTCTGAGTACTGTATGTTGAATGAATATGACAAATAAAGTGTACTCACATCAGCAAATCTGTGAAAAGGCTTAGTGGTGACTGGAAATAGATGATTTATGTACAGGAGAAAGAGAGGTAACAAAGAACTCCGAGGTATTTCTACCCTGGTAAAGCAGCTCGAACAGTGGGAGCCATTCATCATTGCACACAATGAATGGGAAAGCTTGCTACCCAATTACAGAAGGTGTGACAAGTAGACAAAAAGGATGGCAATTTACTGAGCAGTGTTACACCTCACTCTCACTTATATTTTCTCTGATGTAACATTATATGTAAGACCTATTTCTGAATCACTATACACTCCTTGGGTACAAGAGAACTACCTCTGGGAGGGATAATTCCGATGTATCAAGGTCCTGAGTTCGACTCCTCAAGCAGTCCTAAGATATTTATTTTCTTCCACCCCTCTTGACTGCACCTCATAGGAATAATGAATAATGTAAATTGCATTAAGGAGGAGCGATCTCAGGAAAATTTACGTTTGTGATTCTAAGTTCGCAGACGTGACCGTGGTCTTACCCCCCTTACTTTCAGCTGAGGTTCTTTTCCCCCTTTTTTCTTTTATAAGCGGTGCATCAGATTCCAAAAACATAGACAACTCATTTAGGGTAAAGAAAAATGAATTAACGAACAATACATATATATATACAATGCATATAAATTAGCAATATCAAACTCTAACTAGGCATATTCATTCTTTACCAAACAAATTCAATGTCATTAGTTAATAACTCCTTACTACATAGCTAGACATCCAAGGTAATGTTCAGTTCTATACTGAATACTTACAGATTGTTTTGTGCTTCAACAATTATCAGTGGCCTTATCATTATCCAACAATTTCTTACTATGCAGCTAAACACACAAGGTAATGCTCAGCTCTGTACTGAATGTTAACAGACTATTTTACGCATTAACACTTATCAGCAATCTCATCACTATCAATATCAATGATAGACAAATTCTTGCTACTCAGCTAAACATACTAGATAATGCTCAGTTCAGTACTGAACATTAACAGACTATTTTACGCATTAACATTTATCAGCAATCTCATCACTATCAATATCAATGATTAAGAAATTCTTACTACACAGCCAAACATACGAGGTAATGCTCCATTCAGTATTTAACGTTAACTGACTATTTTACGCATTAACATTTTTGTCAGCAGCCTTATCATCACCAGTATTATCAATCAAGATCCTTATCTCTTAATCACTATAGTCCTATCTTAAGCTATCATTGAAATCGTTCTCCTTAACTTAGCCTCTTAACCACTGTTGATACATCCACAACTAGCAACAAGAAATGAAAATGTTCTACTTATGCATCTGCACTGTCGTGTTCCTGAGAAATGGCCTCATCGATGGGGTCCTCTTTTCCTTCCCTAGCAGAAAGTCATGTTGAGTGGCTCTCCTGGCAGTTGACCATCCTGTATTTCTGTACTACAGGCACATGGTTCCACCCTTTTATGGATGACTGGCTCGGCTGCAGGTCCACGGGACTTCAGATCTATCGACTCCGCTCATGCATCTTCCAACCAGCTCCGTAGCGGAGGTTCCGCCACTCTCCTTCGACCTACGACCTTGGGAGACTCCTCAAGACTCGATCCAGGAACAAGAGAGCGAGCAGGGTACTCCTGAGCCCTTTTATTTGCTTTCTCCTCATGAGAATTCCCGTACTCCACGGTATTCTTGTAACTTTCAAACCTTCGCACACGTGGTTCTAACGTCACAACAGTCATCCTCTCTTCTTACCCATCTCCTGCACCATCGGAATGCGATTGCAGGGGCGAAGCGTCTTTCTCATATTTCCGTTGCGGGACTTTGGGGTGACACTCCCTTTCGAATTCCACTGTAACAGTCCGCAAGTTTGACCTATCCCACCCAAGCAGGAGGGTGTGACTGAGTTGCCATATGCAACTCACTGTGAACAGAGATGATAGAAACCTGACCTTGATTGATACTGGTATATATGGACAGAGGCATTTCAACAGCAAACTTGATTGTAACAAAACACTATGTGAATCACATTATTTTTAGTCATTTACCAGTTATGGATAGCTTGCTGAGATCACAATGTATTGTGAGTTAAACAAATGTTTGATACATTCATTCAGTTACATATTAACAAAAATTAGCAAGAAACTGCACAATATGGAATCTTGGATGAATTTCCAAGGTTATATCAGAGTATACTCAAAGACAAACACACACATCTACTCTACTTCTCTAGATCTGCATTGTTAAATTATGAAAGATTGAAGTTTATATTTCTTTAATCAAATCACAATTTAACAGCAGCAAAGTGGGTCCACAAGCTGGTTGTTAGAATATGTGTAACAATGGTAATGCAATGAGACTTCCAAATGATCTCACTGTCACTTGCCCTAACCTATGTCCAAGTTTAGGTCAGATTGATGAGTGAACTGCAGTATTTTCATTATGTTTCAAAACTTCAAAAATTATTGTTTTATTATGTGGTATGAATAAATTTTACCTCTCAAAATTTAATTTTATGTTTTTTATGCTTGCATGAAAAACATACTAAGGATCTTTAACCACTTTTATTTATTTATTTGTTTATATTTTAAATTCAAGGTTGATTTGTATATCTGAGCATCAACAAATCCACAGGGTAAATTTTAGAATTAAAACAAATATCTAACTTTTTTTAGAAAGAGAACCAAAAATACTGGAATTTATCTAATTATAAGTGTGCAAAATCCTGATTATAGATTTATTTATTTTTAAAATATGTCTCATACAAAACCTCATTATGCGCTAGCACCTTATTGTGGTGAGGAAGTGTGCATGTCCCACTGAAACAGAGAGCTGTAGTGGCAGGAGCTTAAGCTCCTGGTAGGGCCATTGCAGACCAATAAAGCCCCCCCCCCCAACACAAAGCTAAGAAACCATTTCTCTCATAATGGCTTGAGCAATGCCTGGGATAACAAGGGTCACATAATTGGCTTAGCTATGGAGAGGACCAGTCATGAAAAATGTACTACAGTCTCCAAATCCAATGCACATAGAGAGAAAACAATTACCTAAAACTGCCAAGATAAAATCTGCAAAAAATATCTGTGTCTACCCTTAAGGAGAGAAAATTCATAACAGATGCCTATAAAACTGGAATATCACTGGACGCAGTGAAATTAATCCTAAGGGATTCCAGAAATAAAGAGAAACTTGGAGAGTGGAAACTTGTTCATACTAGAGAAACTAAGGGTCAGTATGGAGTGGAATTCTTGATCAAACAGAAACAAACCTAACTTTTATTCTGAATGCATAGCCTCTTTGAAAATTAAAACATCCAACAGGCATCGATCAGAATAATAATGCTTTGGATCTTGAAATGTTAGAAAAGTTAGTTCAATTTGAAATAAATAAATCCTTGACAGGAACAAATTCCTTGTCCAATAAAAAGAGGAAAATCTAAAAGATTTCCTCTTTTTATTCTGATTTTCCCTAGAAAACTGTTTGACTATTTGAAGAAGTTCAAAGCTTCAGGGTTATTTGGACCCTATGGATATGAGGGGCTCCAAATAACTCAGCTGAAACAGACTGCATACTAGTTCAAAATGCAAAATGAGATAAGTTTAACTTTAATCCAGATCACAAATTAATTAGATACACCATTCAAACCTTCATTAATAAAGATATAAATGGTTCAGAAAAAAAATGATCCAAAAATAATTTGAAATAATATTAATGCATGCAAAACTAATCTCAACAAGGAGCTATATAATACATCTGAGGAAAATAGACACTTGCCTACTCTGTAACCAAATGGAAATGGTAATTAAAGTTTAAAGTAAACCAATTATTAACAAATACTCAAGGAAAAAATACAAGGGGTCCCAACAAAAAACAATAAAAAACTATTAAGAAAAATAGTTACTGTTTAAGAATTATTATGCATGACTTGCCAAAAAAAATAAAAAAATCAAATATGTCTCAACTCATAAAAAAAGAGACATCACAAAGCATGTGTGGAATGCTAATAATGCTTTAATAAGGGATGCCTTGGAAATAATACTAGCTTAAAAATAGTAAAATAGGGAATATCTACTGGCAAGAGATGGATCAACCAACTAAAAAATGAAAATCCATAAACAGAGAAGAAATCTTAAAAAGAGCAAATAATTTCCAGAATAAATCATATTCTAACTCCAGCTAATGCCTTTGTGCCATCACAGGCCTGATGCTGTATAATAGACATATTCCTAAAATCAACAACAGAGAAACTGAGAATGCTATAAACAAGATGAAAAATGGAAAATCTAATGGTGGAGATGAGATTGATATCTAACTGTTAAAATTTGGACTATATAAATTGTTACTAATCCTGATTAAAAAAAAAAGATGAAATGTTTACAATGTGTAAGTTTTATAATTTATAATATTTTGATGCAAGCATACCATTAAACCAAGTGGTCTTTCTGAAATACTTAATATTATACTTACATAAAACGGTAATCAATAATCTGCAGACAACACTAAATATGCAAGTTATTAGCAATCTCACCCTGCTAACAGTACTATACTATAAATACTCCAAAAATGTGTGTTGGAGAAACTGTGTCGATGCAAAAGATGAATGCATCACCTTCTATAATATTTATTCTGTTTAATATTGACTGACTTTATTACAAAATGGTTGAGGTATGATATGCCAAATTAATATGGCATTATTTGCTGTTTGTGTGCACATTTGATATATCTTTACAGATGCAGCAAACTGTTTTGACACTGACTGTTAAGTAAATTTACAAGATTTCACTTCAGATTGGCACAACGACTTTTAAACTCAATTATTTTTAAATGAAAAATGCATGCTAAATAAGGAAATACTGCACAGTCCCATGGAAGTTATAATCCACAAAATGACAATCTTTTCTCAAAATATAAAACTTCTCAAGACTAATATATATATATATATATATATATATATATATATATATATATATATATATATATGTATGTATGTATATAAATTTAATAAAACTAAAAATACATGGTAAATAAATTGCTAACTATAAAATTATTTGGATACAAAGTCCTCTTAACTGAAACTGTACTTTTGTAATCTCTTATCTTTAGAGAATAAAGCATCATTTTCTCGCTGACTCATTCTATTATTAGTTTTACATGTATTTAATTAGTCTACCAGACTGAACATTTTGATTTTTGCAACCAATTTCCACAAAAACAATAAATCTTCATTAGTCAGTTCTATATTAGGCCTTTTCTCAAAATATAAAACTTCTCATTAACTTTCATGGGACTGTGCAGTATTTCCTTATTTAGCATTCATTTTCCATTTGTCCTCACTGTTTCACTGAGTAGAAATCTTGTTTTATCGCAGACAAAGTAATTATAAAAGGCACAAATTCTTCACCAGAGAAAAACAATTTCTTTTGCTAAACAAAATGTATCAAAGCAAAGCTCTTCATTTAAGCCACTTTACAGTTTCAAATTTTTCTAATCCCATCACTTGTTTTCTAAGAAAATAACAAACTTTCCATTTAGCATTTCTTTGAACACTGAAATAGAAAGTCTATTGAATATCTGCTTTTTATTATTATTTACTTGTTGAGTATCAATTTTTCAGTCAAAGTTTTAAAACTTCCCAAAACAAAATTCTCTGGTTTGCATTCTCAACCTTTCATTCTCTCTTTTCTTGTTTCTCTTCATTACCCCGGTACTGAAGAGAATTTTTTTTTTTTTTATTAATATTATTTCAAGCACATGGCAAGGGATAATTGTGGTTACAAAATTGAAATCAATAAGAATTCTAACAAATAATAGCAATCGTAAAAAGATTCATAATTGTATATTATGATTTATTTTTTCAGTGTGTAATAGAGAACTACTAATCCATTTCAGACAAGTAGCTAGAATCAACGATAATCAATCCTCTAACACAAGGCCAATTGTAAATCAGATATGAACAGCTATAGACCAATCAAATTTATCTACAATAATTAAAAGTTATTCAGAGTTATTCAAAACAGAATCTGAGGCAAACTGTAAGTAAACAGGCCATATGAGCAAGCAGGATTTAGGAAAAACTTTTATACAACAGCTCACTTACATATATCAACAATCTCCTGATATCTACCCTAAGGGCCACTATGACAGCACTCTATGATTAACTTTACATTATTATTAATCTCCTATGAACAATTTTCCTTCAAATTAACCTATTACTTGCCATCACTCAAATACTATATATCTTCTAAGACACTTCAGACTGATTCAAACCACCTAGATCTTGGTCTTCTTCTGGGTCTCTTTCCTGCTATCAAACACCTTTAGCTAACCCTTCCTCTAACGTTCTGTTTAAGTGGACATACTACCTTAGGTTAGCTCCGCTCACACATTTTTAAATGCTAACAATGTCAAGTTCCTTTCCATTATCATCATATTAAATACATTCTGCCACTGATGCTATCTGTTCACTTTGATCTTTTTCAGAACTCTCATATCTGTGGTGTCTGTTCTTTGATCAAGGGCTTTATTTCTAACCCAACTTTCAGATCCACAATTTACAACACTGTCTTGATACTGCTAGTTTGGTGTTTTGGCTAGTTTCTCTCTTACGCCATAATAAATTTATTTAACTAGCTCCCACTCCCCATTATACCAAATTTGCTTATTCTGTTATCTATTTCCAAATTTAATTTGTCATCTTCACTAAATCCTGTGCTTAAATAGTTTACTTGTTCTATAGGTTCACCAATTGAAAATGCAGCTGAAGTTTTCTATGCTCTCACATATTTTCATACTTTTGGTCATTTTTACTGCTGATTATTTTCATGCCAAATTTGTTACAGCTGTTATGCAATTTAGTCAGAGAATTCTGGAAACTTGCAATGAATGTGTTTAAGAGTACATCATCTGCATACTGCGAAGAGCTAAGCTTGATATCTCTGACCCTAATATCAAGTTTAATGCTACTTTCTTTCACAATGTGATCCATATAGTTGATAAATAAGAGTAGAGATAATGTGAATCCTTGTCTTACAGCTGATTTTACATGAAATCACTTTACTGTATTTTCTTCAATTCTAACTGCTGACCTACAACTTAAATATAGACTATGCTCTGTATAATAAACTATTTGCCTTATATATTTGTAATGCTTTGAAAAGATGTTCTCTGGGCACTTTGTTGCATACCTTTTCAAGATTGACAAAGCTAAAGTACAGATTCATGTCATATTCCCATGATTTCTCAACTATTTGTCATAAGGGATCTTAACGACCACTATTTGGCCTGAGCCCAGCTTGTTTCATTCCATTATCTTCCAAAATTTTTCTCAGCCTCTTAAAAAGAGGCTGAGAAAAATTTTAAGTATGCTTGTATAAATCTTACCTGAAACACTTCATAGCAAAATTCCTCTGTAATTCTCACATTCAGCTTTATTCCCTTTTTTACAGATGGAAACTGAGAGCTCTACTCCAATTCTGATCAGATCCTCTGAATTATGCAATATATAATCATTGCAAAACTTTTATACCTTAATATTTGGGCATTTCTGGTTGAATATCATCTACTCCCACTACCTTTCACGTTTGATGGATTTTTCTAATTTTACCGATATGTACTCCTGCTGGCATTCCTCTTCCAAAATTTTCTACTGCTGTTCTGTCACAGATTGCTTTGTTTAATGGTCTTTCAAAGTAATTACTCCAAACATCTAGGATATCCCTATCTTCAGTTGTCATATCACCTTTATCATCTTTGATTCCTTTTACAGTAGTCTTACCCCCCATTTCTAAGATTTTTCAGTTGCCTCCAGAACATTTTGCTGCCTTTCTAATATTATTTTCTATATTCTTACTCAGAATTATTTTATTCACATGTTTCCCATAAGAATTATTTTCTCATGCAAAACAAATTGTTATTATCTAAAAAGGTGTGGTGCAGGTTATGTGATTCAATGGTAAGAGCATTATCTTTAGAACAGATGGCTCTGTTAGCATTTTTTAAAATACTATACTGTTGTGCTGGATGATGATGAGATTGTGCAAATATCTTCTAGAATGTGTAGGTTTTCCATAATCCCCCCCCCCCAAATACTAAATGCCTCCCTGAAATACACTTCATCACCTAATACATGAGACCATGTATTAAGTGATGAACTATGTTAAGGTTACAACATAGTTCATAGTATGTTAAGGTTACAACAAAACTGTAACCTTAACATACATTTAGAGCATGTCAGAAAAGATATCCAGAGCACTCAATATCAGCTCCTCACCACATTTACACCATTCATGAATGCATGAATTGAAGTGCATAAATGATTATATTGCATAATTCAGAGGATCTGGTCAGAATTGGAGTAGAGCTCTCAGTTCCCCATCTGTAAAAAAGGGAACAAAGCTGAATGTGAGAATTACAGAGGAATTTTGCTATTAAGTGTTTCAGGTAAGATTTATACAAGCATATTTAAAAAGAGGCTGAGAAAAAGTTTGGAAGATAATGGAATGAAACAAGCTGGGTTCAGGCCAAATAGAGGTTGTTAAGATCCCTTATGACAAATAGTTGAGAAATCATGGGAATACGACACGAATCTGTACTTTAGTTTTGTTGATCTGGAAAAGGCCTGGGACTTGTGGCCTAGCTTATTATGGACAGTGAGGAAGAACTGATGACATCCATCTTAGAGAACATAAAAAATAAATTCAGCACAACTGTTATGGCAAGTCAGGACTAGCAGACCATACCCCCTTCACAAAGGATCAAATGAAAAAATACAAAAGTGCTACACAGAAATCATTATAAACTAGAGAGACTGTTTTTGAAATCGGCAACAGCTTTAAAACATTCTCCAAACCTCAACAAGTATGGCTGAGAAATGGTTATTTTAAGATCAAATTAAGACGTGTTAACTTTCTTTTTATTTAGTAATATATGGCACCAATTAGGACTTTAGTTCCTCGTGTTGTCCATTAAAATTTTTAAACTGGTTCCACTATTAAATAATTGTTTTTAATAGCAGAATCAGCTTACAATTTTTAATGGATAATAGGGAACTAAAGTTCCCTGCATTGTTGCTGTTTGCATATTGTAACAAAACTATTTTGTACTCTGCAAAATATCAGCAAATAAGTCAAAGCATAGGAGGTTAAAAATTCAGACATTATGTAAGTCACAAAATTTAATGTTATTATTCAAAGAGCTAAACAATTAAAGTGGAAGTGAGCTGGCCATGTAGTAAGGATGAAAGATGACAGACAGCTTTTATTACAGTTTTAATTCTCTGAGAGAGAGAGAGAGATGAGATCATGAACAGCAGGAAAGAACTAGATGATGGCTATTAGAGGGAAGATTGAATAAATTTAGGAGATGAGTGAGCTCAGCAATGGGATTTTACAGGCTTATATCTCATCATCATGTATGAAAGATAGCAGAAGCCTTTAATACATTAATATATGAATGCAGGATTATTTTAAAAATATAAACACTGGAGGTAAAGAGGTAAAGAACTAAAGGAAGGAACACATCCACTGAGTGGAATGGAAATACATGGAATAATATTCAAACACTTACTTGTTATTGTAAAGGTCCTGTTCCTTTTCATACTGTAATCTTAAATCATCTTGCTTTTTCTTTTCATTTTCGGATCGCTGTTCTGCCATCCATGCCTAACCAAATCAAGTTGCACATTAAAAGAAAATTTAGACTGAATATGCATTAATTAGAAAGGATATATTAAACTTGTTATTCATTATAAAGGATTGGCAAAGTTGACAATGATTCTCAAGAGAAAATATATTATGTATAATGAAATATGTGAGGTAACATTCAATGTAAGTAAACACAAAAATCACAGTTAGGCTTTAATAAATTAAGATTAATTACAAATGATTTTTTTTTATGTCTCAAACATTTTCAATGTAAAGGAGGACAGAAATTTTAATGCAGCAGATTATAAAAACTTGTTGGAAAATGAAGCCTCTTTAACATGCAGTCAAGTATATTACTGGAGTGGTATGATAAACTTGTGTTGTCTAAGATGGACCTCCATGGAGAAAGAAGGCACATAATCAGAGGCCTATCTTGGGCAACACAGGTCTATCATACCACTCCTTGAACTCATTCAAAATTTGTAACCTCTTAGTAACCTATTCAGGCAATGTATTCCACTCCAACCCCCTCCATGCAAAAAAGCTACTCCTCATCCTCTTGCTCACCACTTTCATTCAAAGCTCTCAGGATGAACCCCTTGTCCTCACTCCTCCTATTCTAAACCAAACCCTGCAGCCCACATGCCTTCAATATATCTTCAGAGCTAACATTTTACATTCGTGATATAATTTTTATCCTTCTGTACCCTCTCCATGGTTAATTTATCCCAGTGACCAAATCTGAGCATAATGTGTGATCAGGGCTTTATACAATGGAATTGCCACTCTTTACTATTTCTGCTAGGTAGTGTCCTTCACAGTATTACAGCAATACTCTGGAGCCACAATTTTTGCAACATGTCTCCTAAACTTCAAGTTCCCATCAATCATCACCCCAAGGTCACTTGCCTTCTCCCCTTCCTCTAACACAGTTCCTCCAACAGAGTATGTAGCCTCCCACCAATGGATCCCAAACTTCAAAACCTTACATTTAGTTGCATTAAACTGTTACCCTCATTCATATACCCGTCTGTTCAGCTTATTCAAATCCTCCTGAAGGGTTACCACACTAGTTCCATGCAATAGTGATATCTTCCATTCTTCCATTCATGGAACTTCCCCAAGTTCATTTCTAAGATTATTATAAATTATAATTACTATAATTCTACAAATTCGACAAAAACATTTTCTTCCTGATACTTTTGCACGTCTTTCATCCCCCCCCCCCCCCCAGTAAAGACTACATGGTCACTCTCTCTCTCCAACGGAGGACAGAGATGTCGTTTCAGTTACAATCAGATATTCTGATGCTGGGATCAAAATCTAAAACTTTTGAGCCTCATCTTTCTTCCTTGGGCCTTATGTAGTACATATGGCCCAAGGTATTTGCCCATCAAGAATTCCATTCCTTACTATTACATGTAGTTTTCTCTTTCCAATTTCTACTGCTGTAGTTAAAATCTCCCAGAATGATCATGTTTTGCACTTACCAAACTCGACTGCCTAAACATTTCCTGCTCTTCACTGTCTGTGTTCCTAGCCTACAGCAACATCCCATTAAATATTCTGCTCACACCACATGCTTTCAAAACTATTAGTGCCATTTCCCTCCAAATCCTCTGCTGTGAGAAGACACAACATAACCAATATTTCACTGCTCATTTGCCCTTCACATCCTGTCAAAATATGTTATACTTTTTTACTTCTATTCTTTCTATCAATATATCATCTTCCATCAACTATGTTCCAAAGATCTCAATAATCTTTGGGACTGAGGCTATCAATTCATCTTCTTTATTCCCACTACTGGAATTTGCATAAAGAAACATCAACTCACTGTCAGTATTTCTATACCTATTATTATTCCCTGCAGACTCCATTTGACCCAGTATTACACCACGTTCTCCGATCTCTACAGTAACTATTCCCACAAGAGGCCATTCCTGCTTCCATCCACCCAGACAATGCTAGTTTCACTGCACTAATACTCTTACTTGCTCTGAGAACAACTTCTCTCCAGATGCTTACATCTTTCCTCATTCAAATGCCTCATTCACTCCCCTCTCTCACATAGAACTCCCTTCTATCCTCAAATGCACTCCAAGCATCCACATAATCCAAACCTCTCTTTCGACACATTCTGGCTATCATGCCATTCATTATCGACACCTCTCCTTAGCTTTGTATTATCATATCTGGGTAACTTGTTTACTATCTTCCCTCTCATTCTACTGCCATAGAACCTCAAGCATAAGCCTCATCTCTTGCTACCTGATTCACACTATCTCTCAGGTCATTTGTACCCATCATCACAATCATCTCATCCACACTTTGAACTTACTTAATTGTCCACTATCATTCCTCCAGCATTTTATTTTGCAGTCTATGAATCACTCAATCAGTAAGCATCACACCTCTCACTGCACCATTAATTTCTTTCTTACTCTCTCTCTCTCTCTCCTCTGATGCTTGCTCTTTGTACACACTGACACCTGCCTTTTTTGTCATTTCTCCATCCCCTAGTTCTTGCACTATCTTATTATTATTATTATTATTAAACAAGACCTCATGGAGTCAAAGACTCATCTAGGAGGTCCTTTTATCTCACACACATCTCATCATACTGGGTCTTAAACACATTCAAACTCCTTGCAGACACCACACTCTCAGGCAAGGCATTCCAATCATTCACAACTCTGCACGAAAAAAACCTGCCTCTCACTCCCCTACTCACACCCTCTTTGTACAGTTTCCAGGGATGACCTCTGGTTCTCCCCTGATCTCCCACTATTCTCTGTAGAACTTCTCCACCATTGATCCTATAACAACCCCTTACCAACTTGTAGGTCTCTATCATATCTCCCCTCTTCCTTCTCTCCACTAGACTCTGCAAATTACATCTTTTCAATCTTTCCTCATACTCGACATTCCAGAGGTCAGAAACTACCTTAGTCAGTCGCCTTTGGACCCTTTCCAACATCTCTTCATCCTTCTGAAAACCAGGTGACCAAATCTGGGCACAATAGTCCATGTGTGGCCTAATCAAAGCCTTATACAATAGAACAAGAATCTCCCTACTTCTACACGTCAGTGTCCTCCTCATCATTCCTAGAAGTCTTTGTGTTGTCTTCACAATTTTGGCGATGTGTCCCCTAGATTTTAGATCCTTATCCACTATCACTCCCAGATCTCTTATTTCCTCTACTTCCAACAATATATTCTCACCAAGCATAAATTCTGCATTCTCTTTCATTCTCTCTCCTCCTAGTTCTCATCTTCTTTCTCCTATCATTCCCACAACTCTCTCTATTTCACACTCCTACTTTTGTTTTAAAATCAGTTAGCTATCAGTCTCTTCTTTCATGCTTCTAAACTCATTTTTCACGTGCTCTACTTTTCTCAGTACCTCTCTCTCTCTCCAAGCAACTTGAACTTGCTCAACATTCACCAATCATTACCATCCTCTAAATCTACTATATTTCCTGATGCAATATCCATTTCCACATGATGCTCATCTTCTTCACCCTCAATTACATGACTTGTCTCTCTCTGCCAGCATTCACTCATTTCTGACCCAATGCTACTGCAGTCATTTAAATCAATACTGATATCTATGTCGCCAAGTTCTTCCCATTTCTTAAATTATATGCAGGCACACCCACTCCCCAGTCCCTGATATGCCACATTTCTGTCAGGATGCAAACATGCCATGCCACAATATCTTGTAGTATATGGTGTAAAATGTAGTGCTTGAATAGTGGCAGGTAGGGCAATAACACATCAGCAAAGACTTACAGCAGCTACTGCCATTATTGAATCACAGTAGAAAGAACACTGACAGGATATACAAAAAAAAAAAAACTTTAAACAATAAAAATCTCAAATCAAACACTATCTGCAATCAACTATGATCTAACTAGACAAAACTCCTTGTAAATTAAAACAAATACTCTAATAATTTACATCAAAATTTATCTTTTTTTCTCTGCCATCACATTAAGCACTTCCAACATACTAGATTTAAAACTATAACAATATTGAGAACTTGAAATATCTGATAGTTACAAGTTGCAATTTCCCAAATTTTGGAAAATGGTTAAACCATAATTGCAATTGAGATTATGACAATGTAATGAGATCCCCATTACATTGCATTGCCATATTAAACTTTCTCTGAAAAAATGTTCATATTCATAAATGCTTCTGTACAATGAATTCTGTGCTAGTATCGGTCTCATGTTTGGCCCACCCAAATCAACCTGAATATAATAGCAATAGTTCAGAAACAGAAACACTAGACATGGTGTAACAGCAGGTAGCAGGAGATGGAAAAGGCAATAATTTTATGAATTTGGGTGTCTTTCAATAGATTTGAAAGTCACAATAAGCTGAAATTTTTTGAGAATTGTAGTAGCATGGACAAAAGTGGATTTCACACAGGAGACTAAAATGTTTACAAATTTCATCTTGATTTGGAGGATATAGAGAATAAATAGCTGATAATTTGAGTTATTTATAAATTATATCTTTTGAGATGGGCAGTATGCTTGATAGTTTCTTCTAAAGAGCAAATTCTGTTGGGTCTCGACACGAGAAATTTAATTATTCCATATTTCTGGGATTGATGAGCAGATGAATGATGATATATCATCCAGTGACGAATACTTTACAGCAGACAGAAAGGAAGAGAGAGAGAGAGAGAGGGCTATCCTTTTTATGTTTGAGACAAATATCTAGAAAGCTTGTTGTGATTCTTTTCCACAGTAATTTTTATTCTAGAGTGTAGACCAGGCATGGGCAACCTTTCCTAGTTCGGGGGCCAAATTATCATTCTGTCTCTGAGTCAAGGGCCGGACCAAATTATTAAATAAAATAAATTAATATTAAATGAATTAAAACAAGTTGCTACTTCATATTTCATTTATTTATAATATAATGCTCTACATAAATTTTATAATATAATGAACGACATAACAATTGAATGTGAAGATTGGCCTTGTACTTCAACTACGAGAGACTATCGATATTGACGTTAATATTACTTAAGGATAATCGCATAGAATTTTCGAGGTTTTCGTCCGTTATTCTTGTCCAAATTTTTGATTTATTGTATTTCATCCTCAGAAAAAACTATTCACACATATGTGCTGCCGAAAAGATAAATGATTTTTCTTGAAAAGGCACGTAAATTTGTATATTTTTTTTCCACCAAATAAAATTTATAAAAATCCGTCAAAGCAATGTTGTTAAATTGTGATTTTAGTACTAAATCTGCCTGAAGCTCAATAAGTTCCATCTGTAAGTTTTCTGGCACATTATTTTACATCAGCATCCATCAGACGAGCAAATATAGCGAATGTGGAGTCTCTGTTTTTAAAGTCAGCAAACCTTGTATCAAATTGCTCTATTAGTGCCTTCAGTTCATCTCCATAACGATTATAAGGGATATTTTTATGAGTTGCTAGAGTAGGAAAATAACAATTTTTAGCTCTTATCTGACTTTCCAACAATCTTAGTTTATTACAAAAAGATTTGACATGTCCATGCAGTTCATGAACCAATTGTCCTTGTTTTTGCAATTTAAGATTCAGTTCGTTTAGGTATTCGGAGACATCTACAAGGAATGCTAAATCACACACCCACCAACTCATCATCTTTTACTTGGTTAATTGTGTTTCCTTTTACGTCCATTAAATCTGCAATGTCTTGTCTCAGATCATAAAATTGTTTTAACATTTTACCTTTACTCAACCACCTCACTTCACAATAATAAGACACATCTTCATAATCCTATATTATATTTATTTATAATATAATGCTTTGGTATAAAGCTCTACATAAATTTAATAATATAATGAACGACATAACAATTTAATGTGAAGATTGGCCTTGTACTTCAACTATGAGACTATCAATATTGACGTTAACATTACTTAAGGATAATCACATAGAATTTTTGAGGTTTATGTTGCCATTATTCTTGTCCGAATTTTTGATTTATTGCATTTTATCCTCGGAAAAAACTGTTCACACATATGTGCTGCCGAAAAGGCACATAAATTTGTATATTTTTCTTCCACCAAATAAAATTTATAAAAATCCGTCAAAGCAATGTTGTTAAATTGTGAAAATAGGTCTAAAATAGGTCTGCCAAATACTCCTTAAATTGGCATGATTAAGAGCACATGACTTAATAAAGGTAATACTGGCTACTACAACTTCCATAACATTTGTGAATTTAATCGATTTTGCACACAGATTTTGTTGGTGGATAATGCAGTGAAAATTTGTTAAATTTCCCGGATGGATCTGTAGTTCTATTGCTCTTTCATGAACTATTCCAATAAATCCCTTCTGTGCACCAACCATTACAGGGGCTCCATCAGTGCATATACCAGATAGTGAACTCCATTTAAGGCCAAATCTCTCAAAGACTGTGTTGACTGTTTCAAATATATCTTCACCAGTAGTTGTTCCTTTTAACGGCCGAAGCACCAATAATTCTTCTGTGATGTTGAAATCCGCATCAACTCCTCGAATAAATATTGCTAGTCGTGCTGTATCGGAGACATCGGTGCTGTCATCCAAAGCAATTGAAAGTGTTTCCAATCTAGCAATCTTCTCTTTCAAACTTTTTTTGATATCATCAGCCATAATTTCTATCCATCGGACAACAGTACGTCTCGACAAACGAATATTCTCGAAGTCTTTTTTCTTTTCAGGACATATTATACTTGCAACATCCAGCAGACATTCTTTGATAAATTCTCCTTCATCAAATGACTTAGAATGCTTAGCGATTTTTTGCTTACCACAAAGCTGGCTTTGACAATGTTGTGGTGCTGTGTTCTTTGCTTGTTGAACATTTGCTGCTGGGTATCTAAGTTCTTCTTCAGCTTCTGTATTTCATCTTTTCGTAGTTGTCCATCAATTTTTGGGTGATCCACATGTCTCAAAGTAAAGTGTCTCTTCAAGTTGTATTCTTTGTTGACTGATATGGATTCGTTGCACAGCAAACATACAGGCAAACCTTAATTCAGAATAAAATAATAATCCTCTGTCCGGTTGTCTTGAAATTGATGATTCTCTGCATCTACTTTTCTTTTTTTTTTTTTTTGCAATAACCCCTGACATTGACTCAGGCACTGAAAACATAACATCAATGCAGGCACTGAACAAAGCGCAACACCAACGCAAGTACCAAACTGACACGTTCACACACGTCGCTAGTCAAAGTGAGAAAGAGACCTTGGTGGGAGAAAACATAGTGTGTTGTTTTGCGCAAGTCATATGACATCAGCTTAATGCGAGTTAGTAGAACATGCCATGTTTTCTCTTACCATGAATCAGACAAACTTCGCTGAAATAGATTAGGGCCGGATCAAAAGAAGTAGAGGGCCGGATCCAGCCCGCGGGTTGCCCATATGTGGTGTAGACAGTTTATTTTTTTTTTTTGCACAAAGGACTGCATGTATCTAAATGGTAAAAATATCAACATAACAGTATCAGAGATAATTTTGAATTTATGATTAAGAATTTTTCTTCCAATTTATTTGAGTAAAAATGTGCTTAGATTACAGATACAGTGGAACGCATGGCAGCTCCTTCTATATGTTTAAAGTGTGTTTTCCAGGTAAAATATCCAGTTTATAATAAACATTTTATTTATTATAATATAATAAATAAAAAATATCAGAAGTTTCATATCTTTCATTTTAGAGAGAAATCCTGCAGATGATAGATGAGCCCAAATGATCTGTGAAAGAAAGTAAGTTGGACAAAAATTTGGATATTCTGTAGATACTAGATATTGCCAATGGAATGGGCTATTGGTCATAAAGGACAGTTTGTTTCATATAATTTTGGCAGATCATAAATTCCAAGCAGTTAAACAAGACAAGGTTTGAGGTTTTTGGTTGCGTGAAGAATAAAGTGATATTATTTAAAAGTTTGTTGAATTTATTCAGCTGACCTTTTTATGGAGTTTCTGCTGACTGCATAAGTACTGCTATCACACAGAAGTAAATTAATTTCTTCAATAAGTTTTAAAGTCCAGAACTTTAGTAATGCTGCCTTTATCAGCTGTAGTACTTATTATTTTTTAATAGAATGCAGAGCTTTCAATTCTGATACAGGAATATTTAATTCAGAGTTTTTGAGCCTCAGATAACTTTAGCAACTTCAAAGTGCAATATATTAGCTTCATCGTTAGACAGATGTGATACATTTACATAGAAGAGAAAAATCTAGATGTGGAAAAATATTTTTGAAACATGCAAATTTATGACTTCTAGATAAAGCATTTCTTAATTGTGTGTGTGTGAGAGAGAGAGACTATCATACACCAAAGATTGAAACCTATAGTCCATTAGTACCACAGGAGGGCTAGGGATGTTTTTCCATTAATATTTTATTTTTATTTATTTTTTTGCATAATCCAGGAACCCTGCTCTAGAGACCTAACATGGAACTTTGTTCAAGCCACTTCAGACTTCCAAGATTGATGACTCATTTATAATTTGGCAGTTAAGTTTTGTCTATCAGTTTTTTTCAAATATGCAATTTAGAGTAACAGTTTTTTCCCCCCCCCCCCAAAGGGGGAAATTCCCTCTCTCTCTCTCTTTCTTTTTATTAAGTGATCGAGAGCAAAAGAGAATGACTTGCACTGAGATAAATATTGTGCACAGTCCTAGCGATTTTGTAATTTCTTCAATCCCATCAAAAGCCATAATCAATTTAGCGTTTTGCAAATTTTTTTTTAAAAGGAGATTCTTGAATGTAGCTAAGCTATTTTGTTGCAAGCACAAAAACTTTAATATCTGTTGATACTCTTGGCTATTCAATCCTCATGAAGGACTGTCATATAATCCTATGGTATAATTGGGTCCTGTAGGATCCTGTAATCTGTGTTACTTTTTAAATTTCATTATTAAGATATCTGTTTGTAGTTGAGAATCAGTTATGCTTTCATAAACTGTGAAAGCATAACTGATTTTTAATGGAGTATGGATGGTAGGAGTTAAAGTGCAAATAGTTCCCCGATATGTGTAGGTTTGCAAAATATTTTTGTAGCTATATGGGGTGCATTGGTCAACTACAAACAGATATCTTAATAATGAAATTAAAAAATCAACATAGATTCTCAAAAATTGTGAATTAATAATTTAATTAATATCAATTAATAATCTATGCAAACTTTACAACCAAAATTCAATTAACCATTCCTACCACTAAAGAAAATTTTCCAACACATAAAATAACCTTATATTCAAAATACATATAAAGTGTTTTAAGATTTTTAAACATACAGACTACAAATTATTTTTCGCCACTAATCACAAACTGGCTCCCCTTCTGAAACCCACCAAAATTCACTCTTTCAAAAAAATACTGGAATACCACAATGTGATATACAAATTTTCTTGTCAACATAATTGTGATGTTACTTATATAGGCTCGACAATCGATTACTATGGTTGCGGCTCAAGAACATTTTCACAACTATAACATTCCATTCTTCTGGAATACCTAAGCAACAAAAAGAATAAAAATTAAAATAAAAATCCAAATATCAGTAAAACTGAAATGAAATCATTATCTATGTGTTTGAACAGAACCAAATTCCTGAAATTGAAAATGTTTCAAAATAACGAAAGGTGCATTAAGGAGCACACAGGGGGTGCTCCTTAATGTTATGAATTTAAGAAACTATAGTCATAAGATGTGACAGCAATTCTATAAACATCCATAGCCCTTATGTGATTTCAGAGAATCAAAAGCTCCAACAGATTCAAATTACTAAAAAATTCAATGCAAGTAATTATTGAAGTAAACTCTTTCACCTTTTCACTTCCCTCAGCTGAATGCTCTTCACACCTCTGAAGACAATGCCCAAGTCAAAATGGTCCATACACCATAATGTAACATCTTTTTTATTTTATTCATTCATTCTTTCTTGGAGGTTTCATTATGTCACCACATCATTTACTCCTTTCTAGTTTTAAATTTACCATGTATTTTTAATCTTCACTTTTAATTTTTATTTTACAGTTGGTTTTAATTCCCTTGTAATTTATTCTTTTATGATAGTTCGGTTTTATCACTCCATATTTATCACACATGTATTATCTCAGTTCCAAGTAAACTTTCAAGTTAGCAAAACAAGTAGTATTCCAGGTCTACCGCAATGTATGTGTTGAATATATATTATTTATGTCATAATACTTTTATTCATGAAATCACAAGAAAAAAGCCAGTACATTCAAAACACGGGGGGGGGGTGCTCTTTAAAAAATGCTATGTTATACTGATTTGTATTTAGAAGAGCAACATGAAAAATTTTCATAAATATAGTATCTAAATTTTGCGCGGATTCCAAATTTCAATAAAATCCATCTAGTTTAGAGTTCCAGAATAACTTGTGTATGGATAGACAAAACTGATCGAATAAGTTTTTATGCAATTTGCAAAATTGCCTGTAATTTATTTATTTTTTTTATTTATTTTTAACATTAAATGGTTGAAACTTTACTGATGCTGTGGTTCCTGCTAAATATACTGTTTCAATCAATCCAAGGTTGGTTTTGCCTAACATGTAAGGAGTGTGTATTGGCTCTTGGGTTGGATCAACACACACACACACACACACACACACACACACACACACACACACACACACACACACACACACACACCCTATAAGTTAATTATAAGAGCAGTAAAATTTATGCCATGTTCAATTACAAAAGACTCTTCCCTCCTTAAGAATGAGTTAACAAAAGTCAAAGAAGCCCTACTATGAAAGAGTTATATAAAATAAATGAAATGGCATATATTTTTGCTTGTATTCTCCCATTCCTTTAAAGATATGACTATAAGCATACAGGAATAATCATGCTGGCTTAAGTGAGTGACATTGAAAATCTATTCAAGTAATATCATGTAACAGGTGTTCCATTTCTGAGCTCCCTCTCTCAATCCAGCTGGCAGGGTGTAGTTTGGCAAGTCCTTCAAGAATTAAGATTGATTTGATAGAAGTAACTGAATATCTGTTATGATGTAGGCATTTATGTGACACTACAGTATTAAGTTGCCATTATAATTAATGATATTGTTACATAACACCTCTAGAGAGTCCAAAGACTCATCGAGGGATGGCACCTACTCTATAACTCTCCGTATCCACCAGCTGCAACTTCTACACCATCGCCCACACCAACGGCATCTACAGCCAACCACCGCCACTAGTATTTTCACAGACAATCACAAACATCCATGCCCACGACAGGATTAGTACCCACAGCCTTTTGGCTGGAGAGCAGATACGCTAACCACTCGGCCAACCAGGCCAATATTAAGTATAAGAGTAGATTGAAAAGCAATTCCTGTTCCCTTATAAAATCCCAAATGCTGTACTTAATATCCTCAACTTTATTGTAGAAAATTTTGAACTGTCTTTTCTATAAAACAATTTTTTTGTTGTTGTTTCAGGTTTTACAACTGCTAGTCCATGTGCCATCTACAGGAGGAAATGGATTCTTATTGGATTTGAAATCAAATTAGGAATAGAATGGCCAAGGAAATTCATTAAAAAGTATACTTTATAGTGCTTCCATAGCTCACTCGGTATAGACGAAACCCATTGGTCGGAAAGACTTGGGTTTGATTCCAGTCAGAGTCAGTGACGTGAGGAACCTTTATCTAGTCTCTTTCAATGAAAGGTGAGTTAGCCGGTCTCATACGAAGGTAGGTTTTTTTTTTTCACCCGGATTCTCAGGTTTGTCATCCCCCAGAACAGGCAAACTGGCCCTGTGAACACACACATCTACAGATATAGGACACACTGGGAGGCATAGGGCTAACCACCTTATCCTTGGGATGGATATGGTTTGGAAGGGCTAAGAACAGCTCCGTAACAGGCCATTAGGCCTAATACGAAGAAAGGAAGAAGATTATACTTTATGTATGGTGATGGCAACAAGGTTTTAAGATAGATTAGTCATATAAAAGGAGAATATATTTCAGGAGATCAGTTCTGCCACAAACAATGAAAATCAGAGTGAGAGAGATGGATGAATGGATTCATCATACAGGTGTGTGATGTAATTTCCAATGAACTTGAAGACTTGGGTTGTCTAAGCACAGTGTTCAGGAGGCAACAAAAACATTATAAAAACTATTTGCTGCAAATGGATATCACAGCTTGAAAGAACTGAAAGATCAAAGACTAGAGTTTTATTCAGAATGTTTTATGCATCTGCCACAAACAGTCCACCTCATTTTTCAAAGATATTATTACTGGTGCTGAGACTTGGGTCTATCACCACAAGCCAGAATCTAAACTAGTGTTTAGATTTTGTGGTGATGGATTGTGGTGATAGCTTGTGGCTGTCTCTTACAGCCACAAGATTTTGGCTTTTGGTTGTCTCTTACAGAGACAACCAAAGCAACTCGCCTTTCTTTCAATATACCAAAACAGTTTATCACATAGAACTTGAGGGCAGTGGGAAGGAGGAGATATATGAGGAATTCAATAAACTTTATGTTCATAAGGCTGTAGGACCTGATATATCACATTTTGAGGGAATGTTCCAGGTGGTTAATAGCTTTCATTTACCTTTTTTTTTTTAAACATGAGTTTTTTTTTAAAGATGGGTTCCAAAGAAGTGGAATAAGAGCAAAATTGTTCCACTTCATAAGAAAGGTGATAAGACTGAGGCTTCAAATTATAGGCCAATTCGTTTGTTGGAGCTGTGGTTAAAGTGTTAGAGAGAGTTTAGTGGGGACCACAATTCAAATTGGGTTAACAGCAGCATTTTCTCTGATGGACAGTATGAGTTTGCTAAAGGAAGATTGTATTTTAGCAATCAACTTACTTAATATAACAAGGTGACATGCACTGGTCAAGGGAGATACACAAACACAGTGGTATATTTAGATTTTGCAAAGGCCTCTGATTGACTACCACATGACAAGCTGAAAATTAAACTGGAATGGTAGAAAGTTAGATACACTGGTATCCAAAAGCTAAGGACAACCTACATTTTTTTTCCTGTATATGAAAAAATTTTCATGACAACAGCCAAATGTGGACATAAATTTTCACATTTGGCCCTTTTCATTCTTTCTCCTTTTCTTCACTTTTTTTTGCGTATTCTTTGTTCTATTTCTTCTGAGTGTTTTTTACTATCCTTTCTTCCAGACCACCATCACTGGGATCCAACACCCTGATGTCATGTTTGCCATGAGGTGTGACCCGTGGACATCCAGAAAGGGGAATCTGGATAGTCTTGCATACTTTGGTCTCTGCTTCGGGAAGACGGGTGGTCCTGGATAGCCCAGCCAGGATCAATCAGCTAGTGGGCTTGCCTGCAAGGGTCAACAGTGTTGCAGTAAGTCTCTCACTTCAAGGTTTGCTGTTGTGCTGATATAGTTTCTGGGGTAGCCCTGCTGGCATTCCTCTATGGAGTGCAGTCATTGCTTGCTGGTCAGTGGGTGTCCATGTGTGGCTCCATGATGACTAAAGAGCTCTGGCACCAAACTCAAAACTCCTTGGGCATGAATTCTTCATCCTCAAATGTTTAGGGACCCTACAAAGTCCCAACAAAGTACTGATACTACAGATACATCATTTGGTAACAGAAGTAAGAAACAAATGATATATGATTCTCAGTCTTTTTGATCATCCACGCAAAGGTGAAAAGCCAATAGGAAAAATGTCACCCTTCTTTATTCAAAAAAATTTAGGAGGACTGGCAGGACCTCCCAAAACTGTTATGAAATTGTGCTCTAATGTTTCCTTGTGGAAACATTGTCCCAGCAACATTAATGGGTGGAATATCAATCACAGTAAGCCTCATAAAACACTCAATTTTTGCAGATGAGGATATAAGAATGGGATCTGAATAGGAACATCTCCTTGATTTTCCTGTTGAGGAGATATGTTCAGAGTTTAAAGATCAGGGAGTGACAGGTGTCAGACATCCTGATATGTAAGGATGGTCACCTGAGTCCAATCAGGAACATCATCCTCTTTTGATATACCTAAGCCTCAAACAACTAAAAGCAGTATCTCAAGTGTCCTGTTAGAGGACAGTTGAGATACCCTGCTTTGTCCCTTGTTAGAGGACAGTTGAGATACTGGAGGTAGTAGTAAAGATCATGTTAACAAATCTTGCTCTGCAAAAAAAGTTAAATGTGTCAATTGTCAGGGAGATCATATAGCTTACTCTTGTGCATGTTAGAAGTGGAAAGATAAAAAAGAAATACAAAAAATTAAAACAGAACAAAACATATTAGGATGCAAAGAGAAAGTTAGCCACCACTATACCTGCTTTGAGATCCTCGTATGCTGAGATGGTAACAATTAAGAAAATGTCAACAGCAACTCAAACTTGTGTCTAATCCACTATCTGATGATTTCACCATATCTAAACTTCATGATCGCAAGTGCTTCTCTGTTGAGCACACCAATCACACCCATCAAAAGAACAAAGTGATTGCTTCCATATATGTTGTCTTCAACATATATGGAAGCAATCACTTTGTTCTTTTCACAGGAATCATGTTACCCTACATGAATGCACATATGGAAAATGGATCTAGGCTAACTGGAACACTTTTTCCCATCTTACAAAATTTCATGCTGATGCTATCAGTCAAACACCTATCAGTGAATTAAAATATGTAATATTGCATTGTCCAGGCAGAAACAGATTTATTCCAAGAACATCATCTCGATTTCCACTCTACCCAAAACCTTGATGAAACCCAGAATGCCAGACAGCCAAAAGAAGATCAACACAGTGTGTGGGTATATTCTGTAGATACCACATCACATCAAACTTAATAGCTTTTAAGCATGCTCAGTCCAAAGCACATTAGGTGAGACATCAGAGTCAAAAACAATCTTGGATGAAATTTACCTCACCAGTTAATCAAATGACCAGTGCAAAAACTGTATGGGATAAAATCTGGAAAAATGAAAGGTAGATACAGATCACACCATTTTTCTACATTAGACCATAACAGAAGTGTTATTGCAGACACTTTGGGAGAAAATTTTGCCAGAATCTCAGCAACAGTTTCATATCTACCCAAATTTTTAATACTGAAAGAGCAGCAAGAGAAAGAAAGGCTAAATTTTTCTACTAATGGGCTTGAGCTATACAATCAGCAATTTGTTAAGGAGGAACTAAAAAGTTCTTTTATCTCACTCTAGTGCAGTAAAGTGTGATGACCACCATTATGATATATGATAATGGTTGACTTTATATGATATGATTATATAAAACATCTACCATCATTTTCTATGAATCTTCTCCTTCGCTCAATATACAACAGAATATTTACAGAGGAAGAGTTTCCAGATTATTGGCATAAGTCAGTTGTTACTGCTATCCCAAAACCAAAAGGTTCCCACAGAAGCAAATAATTATTGACTTACTGCTCTAACCAGTTGTCTTTGTAAGATATCAAAAATGGTTAATGCCAGACTACTCTGGTATTTAGAAAGCAATGATATTCTTTCCAATATACATGTGGCTTCTTGGACATTGTTCAACTTTAGACCATTTCGTTCATTTAGAAACTTATATAAGAGATGAATTTCTGAAGCAAGAACATCTGGTTTTAGTTATTATTATTATTACCCCAAGACCTCATGGAGTTAAAGACTCATCTGGGAGGTCCTTTTATCACATACACACAGCTCATCATACTGTGTCTTAAACACACACAAACTCCTTGCAGACACCACACTCTCACAGGCGAGGCATTCCAATCATTCACAACTCTCCATGGAAAAAACCAGCCTCTCACTCCCCCTACTCATACCCTCTTTATACAGTTTCCAGGGATGACTTCTGGTTCTCCCACTATTTTATGTGGAACTTCTCCAGCATTGAGCCTATAACAAACCCTTACCAACTTGCAGGTCTCTATCATATCTCCCCTCTTCCTCCTGTCCAGCAGGCTCTGCTAATTACATCTTCAAAATCTTTCCTCATGCTCAACATTCCAGAGGTCAGAAACTACCCTTTCCAACATCTCTTCATCCTTCTGAAAACCAGGTGACCAAATCTGGGCACAATAGTCCATGTGTGGCCTAATCAAAGCCTCATACAACGGAACAAGAATCTCCCTACTTCTACAAGTCAGTGTCCTCCACATCATTCCCAGAAGCCTTTGTGTTGTCGTCACAATTTTGACTATGTGTCCCCTAAATTTCAGATCCTTATCCACTATCACCCCAGATCGCTTATTTCCTCCACTTCCAACAATATAGCCTCACCAAGCATAAATTCTGCATCCCATCTTTGTTTTCCAAATTTTAAAACCTTACATTTTGCAACATTGAACTCACATCCCCATTTCCATGCCCAATCACTCAATTTATTCAAGTCTTCTTGTAAGGCCACAACATCTTCACTAGTCTTCATGGTTTGTCCCAACTTTGCATCATCTGCAAACAACCGAATATCTCCATCCAAATCTTCACCAATATCGTTAATATACAAGTTAAACAATAATGGTCCTAAAACAGACCCCTGAGGCACTCCACTAGTGACTTTCCTTTACCTGGATATCGCTCCCCCATACACAACTTGTTGATACCTATCAGATAGCCAGTCTCCAATCCAATGCACTAGTCTAATATCCAACCCCATCTGCTCTAGTTTGACTGTCAACTTATCATGAGGTACTCTATCAAAAGCCTTTGCGAAATCCAAGTATATTACTTTGTATCCTCCTCTGTCCAAGGAAGCGGTCACTTTATTGTAATAAGTAGATTACTTATTACAATAAAGACCTCCCGTTAGCAAATCTATGCTGTCCATCAGCATGGACATAGTTTTCTTTGACATGGAAAAAAAAGCTTATGACAGCCTGGAGATATGGCATATTAAATGACCTCTATAACCTAGGTCTCAGAGGATACCTTTCTGTATTTATTAAAAACTTTGTCCAGGCAAACTTTCCAAGTTCAGAGTGGGAAGTATGCTATCTTGGCTATATCATCAAGAACAGGATATTCCCCAAGGTCTGTCTTAAGTGTGACACTTTTTTGCTATGAACGTTAAATCAATCAATGAACAGCCCCCCCCCCAACACACACACTGTAGAAAATGTTGATGATTTCACAATTTACTGTCACTCACAATATGAGAGTATATGAGAGTAATTGAAAGACAGCTTCAGCAAGCAATGATCATGTTTTTCTATGGGCTCTTAGTAGTGGGTTCAGGTTTTCAATAGGAAGAAAGTGTCTATGTACACTTCTGTCAAAAATGCACTCTTCACCCAGATCCTGAATTAAGAATGAGACAAGCTGTTATTCCAGTAGCAACAGAAGCCAAGTTCTTAGGACTAATCTTTGACAGAAAACTAAAATAACTAAGAGAAAAGCAAGAGAGCACTGAATCTCATTTGCACTCTATCCTCCATTGAATGGATGTCAATCGATCTTCACTGCTTCATCTTTATCATGTGCTTATACATTCAAAGCTAGATTATGGGTTTCAAGTCTATGGTTTTGCAAGGCAGAGTAACCGGCAATGGTTGGATCCATCCATCATTAGGGTATACAGGTCATAATCTAGCTTTGAATCAGTCTTTATGTTGAATCAAATGAACCAGCTCTATCACTTTGACAGAAACAGTTGTCTCTTAATTATGGCCTAAAGCTAAAGTCTCTTCCAGATCATTCTACATAGACTAGTTTCTTTTCTCTTCCTAATGCAGAGTAAAGAGATTATATGGACTAGTCTCTTTTCTCTTTCCAATGCAGAGTAAAGAGACTATATGGACTAGTCTCTTTTCTCTTCCCAATGCAGAGTAAAGAGACTATGTGGACTAGTCTCTTTTCCCTTCCCAATGCAGAGTAAAGAGACTACGTGGACTAGTCTCTTTTCCCTTCCCAATGCAGAGTAAAGAGACTACGTGGACTAGTCTCTTTTCCCTTCCCAGTGCAGAGTAAAGAGACTACATGGACTAGTCTCTTTTCTCTGCATTGGGAAGCTCAATATCACATATGTCAGACTACCATAAGTTCTTTTGGTATGCGTGTTAAACAGACTACGCAAGTTGTTGGCATAAATGTTGACAACATTGCCTACACCAAACATAATAGCATCCCTCCAGGGCAGATTTGCACTCCATCCTGCAATCTCTCACTTTTTCAACTACAGAAGTCTCATACTCCATCATATGTCTATCTGTCATTGTTTAATGCATACAGAGGCATCCCACTCTGATTTCTTGCCTATCTATACTAATGGCTCAAGAACTGATACCTGTGTTGACTGTGATACTGTGTTTCCTACATTACTATCTCCAACCAGATCCCACTTGACTGCAGTAATTATACAGCAGAATTGCATGCCATTCAGTTTGCATTTGCAAATATAAAAGAAAACTGCTAACAAAAGTGTGTAATTTATGCACTCATTGAGCTCTTTACAGGGCTATCTCCTCTTCTATGTATAATCCAAATCCAGTGCTATATGAGGTGTTACACCTGTTGTACAAAACAAAACAACTTAATTTTGATGTTCAGTTGAATTCCCAGCCACACTGGAATTAAGGGAAATGAGACAGCAGCTGCTAGATCAGTTCATACCTTTTCCCACACTGTTTGACAGTACCATAATACAGGCTATCCTGTATAAAATCTTACTTGCAATATGCTATAAAATGACTTTGGTCACATCAATATTCAAAACTGTCATGAAGTATAAAATTAAATTATTTACTCATGGTATTCCATTAACAAACCCTATTGATTTGTAGCAGAGGCAATCCTCCCATGTCCTACCAAATAAAATGATGTAACAGTATAACTGTCATTAGTTTAAAACTGATACCAAAATACTGTACAGATAAGAAAAACTTTCAGATAAATCTTAAAGGAAAATGTTGCAAATTCTTTACATCCTAGTATCATCTTTTAAGAATTAGGAACTTTATTTAATGTTAGGTCCTACTACACCCATCCTGTATCACCTGTATTCATCTGGCATTTACCCAACAGCATCAAACCAAATCTTTATCCAGCTTCTAACTAAACAAAGGGAAACAAAAGTTGGTCATCAAACTATCATCCTATTGCTCTCACTTCAGTACTCTCAAAAGTGATGGAGTAGGTCATCAAAAACCAATTTCTTTGATACTCAGAGGCCCATGAAATTAATTAGTGATCACCAATATGAATTCTGCCATTCTCATTTTCCAGCAGACCTCCTTGCTAATCTTACTCACCTTTGGACATAGGCCATGAAATGATTTTGGAGAAACTTAAGTGGTCACTCTCAATATTTCAAAGGAATTTGATCATGTCTGGTAATGAGGCCTTCCGAATAAGCTACCATCTTATGGTCTCCCTCCTGCACTCTGTGACTGGATTGGCAGCTTACTCACTGGTGGTTTATTGAATGTCATGGTAGATGGCTTCCTCACAGAAGATTTTTTTATTAATGCAGGAGTGCCCCATGGTTCTATACTCTTACCAATGCTTTTCTTTTACATAAATAACTTCTGACATCAAATCCTATTCAGTTTTGGTGATGACAATACGCTCCATTCCTCTTCCTCCTTCAAGAAACTCTGTAATAGTCAAATAATTCAAGCCTCAAGATCTTCCATAACTGGCCACTACCATGACTTAAATACTCATTTTCTCATTATTCTCAAATGGGATGAAGGCAACTTAGTGAATTTCAATGCTATTGAAACTCTGGGCCTGTCTTATTATCCACAAGAAAGATCCTAGTTCACACCCATCCAATACTCTTTCAAGATCGTCTTTCTCTTCGTTGGCTGACTGTCATATCTAGCTATCCTAGCACAAACATATTATATCAATAGCCTGCTCAATCTCTAAAAAACTTTTTTTTTTTTTTTTTTTTTTGTTCAAAACATTGCTTCTCTTCTGCTGAATTTCCAACACTTAAGTCTTACATCTAACCAACCTCGGAATGCTGTTCTCGCATTTGGTGTGGTTCACCCCAAAAAAAAATTCTTGGGGCATGGGTCCCATGCTACCAAGCGCGTCCCCGGGTTGCGGATAGGGGAATGGCCTCTGGATACAGAGGTTAGCTGCGAATAAACAGGGAAACCCGTGAATAAGCAGTCATGGACAATGGGACGGCATCTACCAACAGGAAGTGGTGAGATAGAGAGTGGCATGGTTATCTCTATAAAAAGCCACACATTTCCATTGACGGGGATGCGACATGGCAAAATGTAACCGTCATTCAATAAGTTACAGCCAGCTGGAAGTTGGAGCAGCAACAACTTTCATCCTGATCAGCGGAAGATCACCATAAGTGACAACGGTGTAAAGGATACCGTGGTAGGTGGATAATCACAAGGAATGAAAAACGGCTAGCACACTGAGCCTCTCTAGAAGGCTACTGCTGGACAAGGAAGGCAAGGGGATACCACCTTGTTCTATTTTTCCCTAGTAAGATAGCAGTATGGATGGACATTCTAAAAGATAGTAAAGCGCACAATGGCTCAATACTTGTGCATGGCAGGGGAAGAAGCAAGGCTTCCCAGGTCGTAAACCAGCGAAATCCTTGTACATTCATTGGGATGTGGAATGTGAGAACCCGCCTACAAATTGGAAAATTTGAAGAGAGAAATGGATAGATTAAAAATAGCCATATTGGGAATTAGTGAAATGAGATGGACTGGAATTGGAGACTTTTGGAGTGGTGATTACAGAATCATTTATTCAGGTGATGAGACAGCAAAAAATAGAGTCACGGTGGTTCTCAAAAAGATTCAGAAAAAGGATTGGAATGCAGTCATTGGTGAAGGCAAAGATGGTAAAGAGGTGGGAAAGTATGGACTTGGATGCCGAAATGAAAGAGGAGATAGACTTTTGGAGTTCTGCAACCAATTCAATCTGATCATTACAAATACCTGGTATGAGGTACCAAAAAGAAGAACGTATACTTAGAAAATGCCAGGGGATATAAGAAGGTACCAAATAGATTATATTATGACAAGAAATAGATTTAAAAATCATGTAAAATCATGCAAAAGTTACCCAGGAGCTGATATTGATAGTGACCACAATTTGGTTTTATTGAAATGTAATCTGAAATTTAAAAAGTTATCACAACCAAGGAAACGGCCCAAATGGAACATAAGTAACCTGAAAACAGAGGAAAACCATAGAAACTATAAACAGCAAACTGATGAAAGCATTAAAACTGGAGAGAGGGAAAAGAAAAACATAGAAGAAAAATGGACTCATTTGAAGGATACAATCATCAAGGCTGCCAAATGACTGCATAGGATTAAGGAAGAAGCAAATAAAAAAACCATGCATCACCCAGGACATTCTAGATCTAATAGATAAAAGAAGAAAATACAAAACCTCCCTAAAGGAAGAAAGCAAAGACAAATATAAACATATAAAAAATATGATAAATAGAAAGTGTAAAGAAGCAAAAGAACAATGGTATACAGAGAAATGTAAAGAAATAGAAGATCTAACAAAGACTGGAAGAGTCGATAAAGCTTATAACATTATAAAAGGAATAAGCCAGTAAAACAAGCAAGAAGTACAATTATCAAAAATAAACAGGGGAACATACTTATAGATAAGGAAGAAATTTCAGATAGATGGAAGGAGCACTTAGAAGATCTATATAATGGAAAAGATCTAGATACCAAGGCTATAGAAGGTGAAACAAGACTTGATATGGAAGAAATTGGTCCAACTATATTAAAAGATGAATTTGAATGGGCACTGAATGAATTGTCAGTCAACAAGGCACCAGACACTGATAACATCCCCTTAGAATTAATAAAATACTCAGGAAACATAACTAAGGCATACCTTTTCCAGATCATAAAGGATATTTATGAAACACGGATCATCCCCAAAGATTTTACACAATGCTCTATCATACCCATTCCTAAAGTAAATAATGCAAACAAGTGTGAAAATCATCAAACAATAAGCTTAATATCACATGCTTCGAAAATACTACTCAAAATTATACAAAAAAGACTAACAAAGAAGGTTGAAGAATATGTTGGCTATGATTAGTTTGGATTCAGGAAACAGCAGGGGACAAGAGAAGCAATCCTAGCTCTAAGAACAGTTATTGAAAGAAGATTGGAGAAGAATCAAAATACTCTGATAATCTTTCTTGACTTGGAGAAAGCCTTCGAGAGTATTGACCGGAATCAAATGTTTCACCTCCTAAAAACAATAAAGGTTGGAGAGATAGAAGGCTCATATTTAATCTTTACAAGCATCAAGAAGCTCTAACAGAAGCAGCCAGCAATACAACAAAAACCGCAATAGCAAAAATACGTAGAGGTGTAAGACAGAGGTTCTCTCTTTCACCCATATTGTTTAATCTGTACATTGAAGATGCAATAAATAAACTGAAAGAACTAATAAAAACCGGAATTAAGATAAATGGAATTGATGTTAACTGGCTACGGTTTGCGGATGATATAGCAGTTTTAGCTGATAACGAAAACGAACTGAAAGCCACCCTAACAAAGATGGAAGAAATCTTCACACAGTACAGCCTAAAAATTAATTATAAGAAAACAAAATTATTAATTACAAGTAAAGCAAATCCAATGAAAATAAATCTGGAAATAAATAATAACCTACTACAACAGGTATCCTCTTTTAAATATCTTGGAAGTCTTATCACAGAAGATGGAAGAAACCAATCAGATATTAAAGCATGAATAATCCTAGCCTAAAAAGCATTCTATAACAGAAGAAACATTTTTACCAGTAAAGAACTTATCACCCAGCTCAAAAAAAGGCTAGTGAAAACATACATACGGAGCATTGCATTATATGGTTATGAGGCCTGGACTCTAACAAAACAAGACATGAAAAAGTTGGAGGCATTTGAAATTTGGTGCTGGAGAAAGATGATGAAAATTAGTTGGACAGAAAAGAAAAGTAATGAAGAAGTTCTGAATATAGTTCATGAAGAACGGTCATTAATGAAACACATCAATAAGAGAAGAAAAAGCCTAACTGGACACCATTTGAGGCATGGGGGACTGATTACAGAAATAATGGAGGGGACTGTAGAAGGAAAGAGGCCATGACGCAGACCAAGAATTTTATATATAAATAACATAATGATGCTAACTGGCGCTAAGAGTTATGAAGAGATAAAAAGGAAGTTACAAGACAGGATGGTGTGATGTGCTGCTATATTTACCAATTTTTGGATTGATGCAACAAAGAGGAAGATACTATAATTAAAGATGCCAAGAAATTATACTCTTGGTTTCATCCTTTATCCAAATTAAATATACAAAGTTTGCAGGTGAAGGAACTTCATGACTGGGCTACTTATAGTGGCTAATTACATCACATCAGTTGCCTTAGTATCCCATGATGCAATGCACATCCTTATTATGGACATGTATAATACTATGCATTATGGGAAGGGCCACTATCCAGATCAGTTTTGCCCTTTAATGAGATCTCATCAGTGGAAGCCAGACCCAGAAGTGATACCAAGGCTGAAATAATGCAGAAGTGATATTTCCATATACAAGTAGTCAAAAGGTGTCACACCTTATTACTAAAATACTCTGGATTAGAGACAGATGTTGCAAGATTTTTTCTCTTGGTTATACTATAAATTAAAGATGCCAAAATTCTTGGTGATATACAGAAGAGGGTGATCCACTTAATGGGTACTCTCTCAGTGGTGTAGCTAGAGCTTTTGCTGCCCCTCTCAATACACACCAAAAATACTACAAAAACTGAAAAGACGTACTGTACAGGAAAATAAATTAAAACACTATGTGTATTTTTGAAGTAAAACATTAATTTCAACATTCTAAAATGTTATTTTTCTTGCTTTTCTGTTTAGCAAAATCGCCGATGACAGTGGCGATGTCTATTTCATAGTAATGTAGGTAATTCTTAATCAATTTTATTTAGAAAAACTCCTCTTACACCTAGCAGCACTTATAGCAATTTTGAGGAAAATTCGCAGTAGTATTATAATATTTGGAAATGAGTTCTCGAGACTGTATTTTAGAATTAACTGCAAAAGTTCAAAAAAAGGTTCGAAGTGCCCCCCCCCCCCCACGCCTCTGCTCTCTCTCACACTCCCTTCAGTCATCTTCCCATAAGCACTCTGTTCCCTATCTCTTTTCTATATGTACTCTCAGTCACTGCTCTGCTGAACTGGCCACTACCATTCCTCCACTTTCTTCTGATCGTGTAAGAACTAGAGCAGTCACTGTGCAATACCTACATACTGTCAAACTCCTAATGTACCAAATAAACTTTTCAATCGTCATTCTATCCACGTCTGTTCTGTGAAACAATCTCTCTCTTCCCATACTGTTTCTCCCACTGAGTAAAATCCCCAGTTCTTTAAGAAACACATCAATAGGTTACTTATTTTTTCCCTTAATCGGTTACCAACAAATTCCTCCCCATATGAATCTTGTGACCTTTCAAGTGTAGAGATGTGCGTAGAATGTTACAATTTCTTAATTATAGTTAAGTTGTGACCTTTCAAGTGTAGAGGTGTGTGTAGAATATTACAATTTCTTAATTATAGTTAAGTTACAGCTGTAATTGTATTTAATTGTTATAAGCTAAGCCCTAATTTTTCATGAGCTACGAACTTTATTAATGACTACGAATATCACTCAATAATTCGGTATAATATTATTAATGAATTTTGGGCATCAAGATATTTCATGAATTAATACCTACTCGCTTAATATTTGCTTTGGATCCCGGATGAAAAGGTTTCTTACACATATAATTGTTATATCCTTTCCCCATGGTGCTGATTATTAACTAACACTGAATTCTCTTTTCCCTACACTGCTTTAGAAGACATCAATCACCTGTTTACACAAAAATTCTACGTCTGCCACCGTATAGGAATTACCACGCCATCTACCAAACATAAATTAAACCCCTAAAATAAAATAACATTCCTGAAACATACAGCCGTATAAAATGAACACCTAGTTGAAAATAACTACAGGCACTTCGGGATCAAATAGGACCCGTCCCACACATATGCACACCAGAAGATGTGGATTCTGCAGTGACTAGCCTCACCCAACAGATTAAGTCCGCTATAATGGTTGCAACCTTCCAGAAACCTGTTCCCAAGCCTGATCGTTTGCCTGAGGACATTATGGACCTGATCAGAGAGAAGAACAGAGCTAGGAAGAGATTTCGTAACACTCGCGCTCCTCAGGATAAGACAGTGCTTAATAGATTGAATGGAGCAGTAAGAGATGCACTTAAAATGCATAGAAACGAAGTTTGGGATAAAAAGTTAGCCTCTATCTCACCTATTGATCACTCTATCTGGGGCCTACTGAGAAACATCAAAAACAAAAACAGATCCCTCCCCCCTATAATCTCAAACCAGGGCCTAATCCACACAGATGCAGATAAGGCAGAAGCCATACTTAAAAATCTTGAGGATCAGTGCAAACCATCTTATAACAACATTGATTTCAATCATCTGTATAAAATCCACAGACAGGTTAGACATGCACTAAACCTCCCGGATACCAGTGCTGATCATATTGCACCCGCATCACCTGTTGAATTATATGATATTATTAAAAAACTTAAGAACAATAAAGCTCCTGGACCAGACAGCATCTCAAACAGGGTGATCAAGCTGCTGCCTCGAAAAGCTATAGTGCATCTGACCAGTATAATAAATGCAATCTTAAGACTTCACTATTTTCCTTCCACCTGGAAACTGGCTGATGTGATTCCTATACATAAGCCAGGCAAAGACCCACACTTACCGCAGAATTATCGTCCAATCAGTCTCATCTCCAACCTGGGTAAGATTGCAGAGAAGGTCATCCTCTCACGACTCCAAACCTCAATAAATGACCTAAACATCCTCCCTAAAGAACAGTTTGGTTTTCGGCAACACCATAGTACTACCCAGCAAATCCATAGAATTGTGGAATATATCATCACCAGCTACAACTGGCGCCAGTACACAGGAGCTGTTTTCCTAGACCTATCTAAAGCATTTGATAAAATCTGGCATTTTGGACTCCTGCACAAACTTATCTCAGCCGGCATCTCACTAAAAATGGTTCATCTAATCCGTTCATATCTTCAGAATAGAACAATGCAAGTTAAAATTAACGGTTCTATATCGTCCCAGCGCCATATCTTTGCTGGAGTGCCACAGGGATCTCTACTGGCTCCATTGCTGTTTTCTGTATACATGTCAGACATCCCTCACAATCCGATGACTTCCATTTTAGCGCTGTATGCGGACGATACGGCAATACTAACCAGATCCCTCAGACCCCACTTCGTTACTAGAAAGCTTCAAGAAAACATTCTAAAGCTGGAGGGTTGGTTCTCTAGGTGGAGATTGGAAGTCAACCCCCTGAAAAGCTCAGCGGTTCTTTTCTCAAAAAGGCCAATGTCTCCTGCAGGAGATGTGTTACTATTCAATACTAAAATTCCCTGGCAGACAGAAACAAATTACCTGGGTGTAATTCTCGACAAAAAGCTATCTTTCAACCAACATATCAAGTCTGCATGTGCAAAAGCATCTAAAGCCATAGCTCAGATTTACCCGCTAATTAATAGAAATAGCAAGCTCAGCAACAGAATCAAATTGCAACTTTACCAGATGACGATTCGTCCCATAATCACCTATGCCTCTCCAGCCTGGAGCCACACCTCTAACGCTAACATTATCAAGATTCAGCGTGTGCAGAACAAGTGCTTGAGAATGATTCTGAACGCCCCGTGGTATGTTAGAAACAGCCAGCTCCATAGAGACACAAATATTCCATATATTCTCTCTTATCTACAATCCTTAGCTTCCAAGTTTTTTCTAAAGACGTCCACACACCCCAATGATTTGATTCAACAAGCTGCAGCATATGAGCCAACGGACATATTCAAATATAGAAGACCAAAAACTATATTAGCCTCCTATAACGATGCATAATCTCCATGCCCATTCAGGGCGAGCAAACTGCTCGTAAATTTTACCCTCACTGTAACCACGACAGATAGCGGGGAATATGAAAAGCATCTTGCTTCACCCTTAAAGACATAAATGTCAATTGTCAATTGTCAATAACTACAGATTAGTCACATAAATTTAAGTTTGTAGTAGAGAGTTCGAAAAATTCAGTTAAGCGGATTTTTAAGACTCACTGTTCGACAGCGGTCCCTTGCTTCAGCTGTTTAGGTCAGCTATTCTACTGGGTAGGAAGCTAATTAAAACTTCTAATTTCGAAAATTTTTACAAAAAAACAAAGTCGGCGACTACAATCATACTGATAAGTGTGTTTGACATGTATTGTTTATGAAATTTAAGCATGAGATATATACACTCTTTGTATCTGATTCCAAAGAAGCACAGTTACCTATATATAGGTATACTTTAATAACTGTCCTTTGCTATTAATTGCTTAATACTTTGTGTATAATAGCAACTTACAAAATTGACTCATGTATTGTTTGTCATTGTGTTCTTTTTCAGAATTTCATTTGCTTCTGCATATTTAGACGGCCTGGTTGGTCGAGCGGTTAGCACATCCAGCCAGAAGGCTATGGGTTCGAACCCCGCTGTTGGCATCGATGTTTGTGATTGTCTGCGAAAATACCAGGGGTGGTGGGCAGCAGATGGTGTAGATGATGATGGTAGTCGTAGTTGGTGGATTGAGTGGTGGAGACAGAGAGCTGTAGAGTAAGTGCCCTCCCTCGATGATTCTTTGGGTGTCACATAATAATAATAACAACGTTTTTTTCCCCTCTTTCATTTGGGTTAACACTATGAAGGCAAACAGCAATTCGAAGGCTATACAGGTGCCCTAGTAAAATACCTCAAAACTTTGCATTTTTTTTAAAATTTAGCCGTATCCGTTTCTGAAAATGCGCAAGTACCTATTAGATCTGGATTGTTCGTTCGTAAACACAAAAGAGAAAACGTGTCAAAAGTTTTATTACAGTGAATTTGATATCATTGGATGGACTTTGATGAAATCTGAAAATTAGAAACCATTAAAATCTGTGAGTTCATTTCTTCACTTTCAACTAGACTATGATAAGATAAAAAAAAATCCCATTTCTTATATCTAAAGTACTTGAGTCAAAAAAGGGTTGATTCATGAATCGTGATATAACGTTTCATATGTTGAAAGTTTATTTTTCACTTGGTTAGACTATAATAAATTTAATTTAAACCTTTATCCAAGTGCGAGCAAACAAAGTTTGCGCCTGAAAATATCTTCAGGACTGGGGTAAAGTGGTACAACACTGGGCAACTCGTTACAAAGGTGGAGGAAGCTAACATCACTCCTATCTCAGTATCTCTCATAATGCAAAACACACTTCCTTGCGGATATGTATAATGTTATGCATTAAGGGATTGGCCACTACCCAGACTAGTTTCGACTTTATTGAGGTCTCTTCAGTGGGAGCCAGGCCCAGAGTTGGAAATACCAGGCAGAAGCAGTAGCAAGGTCATCTCTACCTATAGGAGTTGCCAAACGGTATGCCACCGTTTTATTAAATTACTCTGGATTTAGAGAAAGATGTTGAAAGTTTATTTTTCACTTGGTCAGACTATAATCAATTTAGTTTAATCCTTTATCCAAGTGTGAGCAAAGTTTGCGCCTGAAAGTATCTTCAGGACTGGGGTGTTGTGAGATAAGAGTGTTGTGAGCTTGCTCCACCTTTCCAACGAGTTGCCTGGTGTTGTATCACCTTACCCTAGTCCTGAAGATACTTTCAGGTGCAAACTTTGTTTGCTCACACTTGGATAAAGGATTAAACTAAAGTTTCATATGTTAGCTGGATTTTTACAAAAACATCAATACTGGACAAAGAAATTATTTGAAAAAATAAAAGTGCCATAAATGCACCGCTCTAAAAAATTAACAGAAAAAAAGTCTTCGCGAATATTTCATTTTTAACAGTGTCTCCGAAGGCGAGCGTTTGATATAATAAGCATTCTTTCATGCAAATCTGAGTATTCAATATAAATTGAGCTACGACTCGCACAGCATGAGAATTACTGACGCCTATAAAAACAAGGGTTGCGACAATATAACTACATTCCCGGCTTTTGGCTTGCACAGTCGTCAGCTAGAGATGGTCCCTGTTCACTGAACGTTCCTTTTCTTTGTAGGTTTGCTGCTTTATAACATTGTTATCACGGTGTACCATACTGATCAAATGTTTTGGGAATGCATTAGTAAGATTCCTTGCGCTGGTGAAATGGTTACTTTCACCAGGATTCCTATATTTGCTTTAGCTACAATAGCTAAAGGTGGAGCATATATTGGAGTATATCTAAAACTGGATCATATATTGGGAACTATATTACTCCAGCCACGGTAGGCAGTCAAGAACGGACAATTAGGATTCAATTCATACCCCCATGAAGCATAATCGAAGATGGCGAAGGCATTCTCATTAACAAACGCTTTTGAAATGACATAAACTGAGCAACATCAAAAGGAGCCTCCAAGGAAGAGGCATCCTAGCTCTAACATTCACAATGGATGATTTAAGTAATGGCTTCCCCAAAATCAAGCGTTACCTGCAACGATATCGGGAACATTCCTTACAAGTGTCCGAAACGCTACTGAAAAGTGTAATAGCATAGAACACAAGATCCGTGGACATTAACTGAGCATGAACGAACATCAGTAGAACCAATATAAGCACAGCGCACCATCAGGCAGCATATCATTGAATATCTAGCTATTTCCGCCAAAGATAGCAAAGTGAAGATTCACACAAACTGATTTGGGAAAGGTGAAGATGAGAGCTTCAGCCACAGTATCATCTGTTACTTCAGTAATAATATCTCAGCTTCGAAAGCAACATTTACTTCAACAGCAAGTGAAGAGCCTGAACTTTCCTTGCAATTGTCAGCGAACCTCCTGTATATGAAATTCAAGCACATGGGGGATATAAGACAGTCATCACCACCACCACCACCACCGCCACCATCACACTACTATCAAAGGAACCAGTTAACAAATGATAGGAGGAACCAGCCACCCCCCAAAAAAGAAAAAATCCGCTAACGCCTTTTATTCTCGTATACGTAGTAGGCGGAGCATGTTTTTTTAGCCTTAGCCTTATTTAACGTTTGGAAACTTAGGGGGAAGTTGAATCACCACTGGTAGCCAATCAAAGATAGCTGGCCAAAGACTATACATGGTATCCTGTGAGGAGAGACTGATGACAAGTGCTACCATCGTCTGCAATCCTAACACTACATATTTATTGTCTGTGTGGTTTTTCTGGTAAATTTTCTTGAGTTTATGGGACAAAAAAACTCCTTGTCCATGCTGGAGATCGAATGACTTGGGAACCCAAGAAAGGCTTAGGAAAATGATCCTCTATTTGAATTGTTTTTTTCCCGACATATTCTATGTTTAATAGAGGTAGCAATTGCTAAGAGAGAAGAAGAGAGAGAGAGAGATTGGTCCGGTTCATGATATTGGACAGCAGCAGATGTGAAGCATTATCAGAGGGTACGAAAAGTTACAGAAGAAACAGATGTGTTAGATAGTGGAAGTTTGTCTTTAGATGACAAAAAGACAGATGAAATATATCTGAGACCGAAAGGGCATCAAAATATAGAGATGCCTCAGAACTTAGCAATATGATGAGAAATCTTTCAATATAAGAAAAATGAATCCAAAAGATTTCTTCCTAAGGTACATCTCTCCCTTTAAGAATTAATAACCTGCTTTCAAAAACCAAATCTGTTATAATTATGTTTTTAGAGAAAGAAAAATAAATAAATAAAAGTATACAGTATTTTAATATTATTTTACCCCTGGTATTTTAATCGCGTTGGGAGCTGAAAAATATTAGCTGTAAATGGTTCTGCCAATAGCTTAGACAGTAACAAAAATTAGAAGAATTTGACAGAACGAGACCAAAATACTTTTAGCCAAAATGGTCAAGAAGTACAGTTCCTAATTTGGAAATCTTTTAACATGTGAGATGCAAGTCTGTTATGTCAGAGTCTATGTAGCTCAGTCGGTTTCAACATAGCTTTTGACGTAAGGAATTCGCTGGAACCTACTTGGATCGGAATCTTTTCTAGGAATTAAAGAACCATTTTCAGGGCTTTTCAGGTGAAGGTGAGATAGTACGTGCAATATGGTGGTGGAAGTGTTTTCCACCACTGAATAAGAATGGCTGGCTTGTTGCGGGGTTTTCGTCCTGTAACATCCAGTCGAGGGGAATACGCGTTATATGCATAAAAAACTATATATTTCGGCATAAGTCTAACCACGTTATCAGAAACGTACGGTTCTGAAGGCCAAATATACGAGTTCTTGGCAGCTAGTGGGCATTAAGAACCTGTAAGCAAGGAGGATTATTGTTGTTGTTGTTATTAAGATTGTTATGTCAATTATACACAGCAGTTTTAATTATAGCAATTATGATCTGTGAAGCACAGTTTGTAAAAAAATTTCTAAAACTGAATCGACCGTAGAACGAATACTATTTAAGACAATAATATATAGCATTAGGGTTAGGGGAACACCAGATGGGGCATTCATCTCTTGTAGTCTTTTTCTCTACTAAAATGATTGAAGTCTTGGGCCAGCTATGCATGGTAGCAAAAGGGTGGTGTATTGTTCCTTCCAGTTTCCAAAAATTATTTAAGGCTCAACGGCCTTTGCTACTCTCCCTCTGAGGAATAAAGTACATTATTATTAGTGGATGATACCGTCGTCAGTAATGTTTTTAGTGTGTGTGTGTGTGTGCGTGTGTGTGTGTGTGTGTGTGTGTGTGTGTGTGTGTGTGTGTGTGTGTGTGTGTGTGTGTGTGTGTGTGTGTGTGTGTGTGTGTGTGTGTGTGTGTGTGTGTGTGTGTGTGTGTGTGTGTGTGTGTGTGTGTGTGTGTGTGTGTGTAACATAAGCTGTGAGAACAATTTCTTTAAGAAAATTTTGCCAAACACATTCCTTTATTTAATCAAAGCTCAATTTCATCAAATCAGTTAACTCCTTCTCAAGAATGTTGATTATTGGAAAACGGATGCAGTGAGGCAGAGTTTTAGCATTCCCTCTCATTGATTTCTATTACCTTCAGGTATTTTTTCATGCTATGCTGCATGTTTTAAGGATATTTGCAGGGCCATTCCTTTACAGAATTTCGAACTTATTTAACATCTGCAAATAAGTATCATAAGTACAATTAAATCACTTTAATCACTTATACCTAAAGATCTGTCTTGAGGTATAAGTTATTTATAAAGTTATATCTACGTTAAATACTACTGATCCATATGCAAAGAAGTGACAAGTGACTAGACGAAATTATTTTGATATGAAAAACAATTTAGCTCAAGGCATAGTAAAGAGATTGATAGGTATAAAATCATCCTGGGAATTACAGATACCAAATGGAATTGAGAAGGTCACTTCAAAAGACAGGATGGTAAGTTATTTGTTTACTCAGGTGGTTACTGAAAGTATCACTGCTGTCCCAAGATCCTTTGAGTCACCACCTAAGTAAACAACTAACTTACCATCCTTTCTTTTAAAGTGACCTTCTCCATTCCATTTAGTATCTGTAATTCAAAGGATGTCAATTTTATACCTATCAATCTCTACAATCTCAAGAGTACCCATCTTTAGACCCCAAACATTCAATGTTCCTATGTAAAATTCCCTTCTAAGATGACTTCTATACTTTCTGTGTTCCTCATTCAGAATATCACTGACTATTGTTGGAAAATGTAATATACTTCTCGAACTGCACTCTCTGCCTACGCCCTGAACGCAGCTCTGATTATTCTGCGTGACAACCGATGCAGCATGAGCTGTGTTATAATGCACAACCCTATTAGCATTTTGGAGTGAAGTCACTGCAAGAAGGAATTGGTAGAGTTGCAATGGCCCTTTCCACATAAGATGAGCTGAAATAGCAAAATAGGGAATTTTACAGCACAAGCCTTATTGGTGGTAACCCCGTCAATGATAGGATACTTTCAATTAGACTTAAGGCTCAGCCTGTCAGTGCATCAATCGTGGTAGTTTATGCACCCACACGAATAGCCTGAAGAAGAGAGTGCGGAATTCTATGAAAACTTCCAGACTGTTTTGGACTGCCTACCAAGGAAAGACATACTTTATATCTTAGGGGACTTAAATGCAAAAGTAGGAAAGAGTATGAGAGTTAGGTCGGAATGTGGCATGTTTGGTCTGGGTGAACATAATACCCATGCTGAAAGACTGTTTTTATTTGTCTATGATAACAGATTAGTTATTGCCAATACCGACTTTCAGAAACACTAACGACGGACCTATTCTTGGATACCTAACATTGATACATGAAGGCACCAGAATGATTACATCCTGGCTGCCCAGCGGTAGAAGACAAGCATCTCTGATGTGCATACTTTTCCTGGAGCAGATTGTGTACAGGACATCAGCTAGTAAGAACCAAATCGCCTTGACATTAATAAAGCTTAGTTTCTCAAAGAAAGATCGTTAAATTTTAATTCCGCTCAGCGGCTAAAAGAAATTCTCTTAAACCTTTCTTAGATTTGTTTCCGCGTTAAGTGACCTCTGGCAAGGATAAGTAGATTTTTTTTCACCATAAATAGTCGAGTATTTTCTTCTTCAACTCATGTTTGGGTTATTTCCCGAAGAGCCTGAAACTTGATATTTTTCAAGTGCCCACAACTCAAATCATTCTGGAAGTATTGCATGTTAGCTGTATTCACCCTATCTATCTTTGTATTATCATCAAACAGCTGTATACCACTAGTCACATCCTTCCAATGGAATTAGTGTAAAGATTGAATAACCAGATCGTGTGGTACACTACTGGTTATCTTAAATGTTGCAGACTCACACTACACCATTTTTGATATCAGTCAGGCCTCCTCTTATCCAAGATAACAGTTTCTATTCAAATTCCATATCTATCATCTTATGAAACAAGCTTCCATGCTGTATCACCTTCGAAAGCCTTAGTAAAGTCCAAAACTATCGTGGTGTATCAGTTTAATACCTCATAACGTAGGTGTAACATTATAGACCTAACACCTAGGTATAACATTATTATAAAATGTGAGCAAATTTCTAAAAGACTTCCTTTAGTAAATGCGTGCTGTTCATTATAAAGTATAGATTCTCTCTCAACTAATTTCTATATTCTATCTCTTATTTTATATATATATACCAATTTTTACAAAATCTTCACCACTCCTCCCGACTGCTATATCAATAGTTAGGGACATCAATCTTTGCACCACACTTTTGTAATGGAATCATCATGCATTCTTTACACAGCTGAGTTATCTTCCCTGCAAAGAGACTAAAATTATGTAGCCAGGTCAAACTCCAGCACAGCAGTTTAGCATCTATGCTAATATCTCATTAGTGTCTAATGCTGAACTGTTATACAGTGATGACAGCTCTTGTACCATCTTCCTCATACAACTGCAATTCTTCAACCAGTAATGAGATGCTACTGAGCTTAATGTTGCATACACCAGTTTGATCTGTCTAACAAATTGAGCAGTCATTACAAAGATAATAAGCCGAAATGCTATTTTACCGGCGAATTTGTTAATTAAGAGGGAGATGTTAAATCCCGTTTTATTTTATAGCCGGGTATGAAACTCGGGTCGAAATCCATCGACATCCATAGAGTTTTAATGCCGAAAAAACTATCGGCAGAACCAAGTGTGAATGATCACTTGGGCACTACAACACCAAGTTGCCCTGGTGTTGTACTACCCAAGTGATCATTTACACTTGGTTCCGCCTTCTCACCTTTTGTTTGAAGAATGCAAGGAGTTGTTCAGCTTTCTCTCTCTGTGAAGTTGCTTCGCTGTCTGGTCTTGTATGTCTGAGGTAGAAGCTGTATATTACCGCTTTCGCAATGATGAAGAGGCAATTGCAGAATGAATGATTATTTGACTCTGCATGAATGAGATTGAAATACTCCTCTTGCGTATGAAGAATACCAGGTAAGAGCTGCCGTTTCCTGAGACAAACTGATTAATTGGGTGTTGACTGGGCATTCTAAGTAGACATGCCGGACTGTTCCTTAACGGTAGCAGACCATGCAGTTATCTGAGACATCTCAGTTAAATTTTCGTAATATAGTTGGAGTGGGTAATACATAGTGCCACATTCTCCACTGAATATCTGGTCGGATTTGATTGCTCTTGTACGATATGGTAGGTCCCATTGAAATAGTGTTTGGTGGGATGATGCAGGATTTTCCAATACAGTGCTTTGGTTCGACTGTTGTGTTAGAGTGCTGTAGATTTTGTTGGTGTTGCTGGGTGTAAATTTCTCCCATGAATTATTAATTTTTATTAGAAAGATAGGCACCGGATCTTCTGAGTTAGGAGGGCTAAGCCCCTCTTTCGTTATGCTCTCAGTCATAGCGGCTTGAAAAGCGGCCTTTGCAGTTTGTATCTGCTCAGCCTGATTCCTGTATTCCAGATTTTCGAGCGATTTTGGAAAGCGCCAGGTGAGGCTCGGAGAAAGAATGCCACCCAAGATCCATACACACCTCGCCAGCTCCATGGAGGAAAGAAAATCTCTTTCTGAGTGATCGGGTTTCTTACCATCATGTTGTGGAAGATGGGTTCCATGAGGATTTTAGGAAGGGATGCTGTCTTCACTGTGTGCTGGAGGTGTAGCTTCTTCCATCTTCGAAGGGCATCTTTGTAGAAGTTTGTTAGATTCACTGGCACTTGCGCTGTTGTCATTCTTAAGGTTGTCGAGAGAGAGTAGTGGCAGAAGTGAAAATATATTCAGTGGTGCATTTGTGTGCTATTTTCTGTTGTAGGGTATTAAGGAAAAATAGAGTGCGGAACGTTGTTATCCTGTTGTCAATGGAAGTCAAGTTTTGTCCTCCATCTTCGAGAGCAGTTCATAGCTTGGAGTAGAAAAGTCAGTTTGTTTTGTTCCATATGAATCGATAGATGGTTGGTTTTATTTGTTTGAGGAATTGCACTAGTGGCGTGAGAATCTTTATTGTATGCCAAAGGACACTGGTGGCTATTTGGTTAACAATTACTGTTCTCCCTCTTGTGGAGGTAGAGGCTCGTATCGCTGCTCACTTTCCTAGTACTTGCTTCAAACGTTTATTTAGTGTTTGCCAGTTCTTATCCATATAAGAGGGTGTGTTTCCTAGGTAAATTCCCATGTCTTTGTTCCCCCTCTGCGGACCAGTGACCATACATTGGGGAATCGGTTCGGTTTTTCCATTTGCCACACCACAGTCCTGTGGTTTTATGTGCGTTTAGTTTGGCTCCTGAGACTGCTTGGTATTGTTGGTATGCTATTTGTATGTTATGGAAATCCTCTTGTTTGCGGGCTATAATTGTAACATCATCAGTATATGCTGTCAGGGTTATGGTTTGGTAGGAAAGTTCAGAACGGGATGCCCTAAGCAGCAAACTTTATCTACACAAAAAGGACTCAATGGCAATTGTGTAAAGAAGACCTGAAAGTGGACAGCCTTATTTAATACCTCTGCTATATGGTTCAGTTATGGTAAATTTGTTGTTTATTTTCATGCAAAAGCATGCTTCGGTATACAACATCTTAATAGAATGAATGATGCTTGAGCCAAAGCCGAAGGCTTTCAACCAGCTGAATAGGTATAGACGTTCAATGCGGTCGAAAGCTTTTTCTTGGTCTAGTATTACAAGACCCATTGTTTCACTGTTGTTGTTGGCTATGTTTAAGAGATCCCTTATGATGTGTAAGTTTTCGTGGATAGATCATCCAGGGATGGAATAGCTCTGATACCTATTTATTATTTCGTTCAGAGCGGGTTTAAGTTTGTTGGCAATGGTTTTTGATATTATTTTACAGTCGGTGTTATGGTGGAGATGGGTCTCCAGTTTCCTAATTTCGTCGCGTCGCCTTCCTTTGGAATAAGTTTAATAACAGATGTTGTCATATTGAGTGGGAAGCCACTGGCATTGGCATCGACATATACTCTGTAGAGGATTAATCCAAGCTGTTCCCAGAAGGACTGGTAATATTCAGTGGTGAGAACGTCTATGGCAGGAGATTTATCTTTAGGTAAGGAGGTGCAGGCAGTTGTCAAATCGTGTAGCGGGAGTTCTGTGTTATGTCTAGTTGCTGGTGAGAGTATTTTCACATCGGAGAGAAATATATTCGTGGCATCCGTAGATGTTGAGTTTCCTTGGTATAAATTTTTGTAGTACTGCAAGGTATATAAGAGGATTTCGTCATGATTTTCAATGGTGTTTCCACTAGCTGTTGTTATAGCAGATGTAGTGGTGCACTCTTGTTGGCGTTTTTACATTGAGAAGAAATACTTTGTGGGTGCATCTGCGAAGTTAATGTGTTTGCATCGTGCACTTATTAGTGCTCCTCTTGCAGAGTGCTCTAGGTATGAACGTATGGTAGCTTCTAGATTCCTGAGATTCCAGGTGATGTAATTGATCCTGCGCAGTAACTTCTGCTTGAAATATCCTTTTAATTTTATGGTGGACTAGTAATGTCATTAACACTGTAGCTTGGAGAAAAAATCATATTGTTAACGCTGTTAACAATAATGTTAACAGCGTTAACATTATTGTATACGAGTACACGTAGACTGATATCGCTATTCCCGTTTTTATAGTTTTAAAGTGATTTTAATTTCTGTTTTTAATTTAAAAGTGTTGCAAGATAATTCTTCGTGTCATGCTGGACATAGAGATGTAGTAGTAGTAATAATAATAACTGTAATAAATTTCAACAGGAGTCCATTTTCTAATTTTTCTTTTGTGGTTTTGTTTTCTTCCAGTTGTTTGTTCTACCTATCTGAATATTTTTCAGTATTACGCCATCGTTTTAGGATATAGTTACCATCAAGGAAAGTTAAAGGAGGATAGACGAATGTTAAGTGCATATCCTTTATTTAGAGAAGCGTAAACTGGACACCTTCATTGTTTCTTTATCACTTTCGGCAATGGCATTTTTGCGTATGCCTAATATGGCCATAAGTATATGTTTGACGAAGGATTTTGTAATCGCTTGCAGGAGGCATTACGAATTTACCCATTGTTTCATTGAACAAGAATTTTTTTAAATGTTTGGAACTGATTTTCATATAAATAATAATGACACTATATTTAGTGCATTTAGTCGGTTTTAACTGTCTAGTACGTCCAAATCATATTCACTAATGTTATTTTTTGAGTCTTCGTCAGTTTGGAAAAACTCATTAAACCACAATGATGCTTGATGAACATTGTAAATAACGATGACGTGTTTTGTTGTTGTTTTCCTAAGACTACTGACAGACAGTTTTTAGGATATATATATATATATATATATATATATATATATATATATATATATATATATATATATATATATATATATATATATATATATATATATATATATATATATATATATATATATATATATATATATATATATATATATATATATATATATATTTTTGCTTGAAAAGAAGAGAATGGACACCACAATCTGAGGAGCACTCACCTTAATAAGATATAGAACCTCCTTTCGCTGCAATAAATGCGCCGAACGTACGACTTTACACAAGCGTACGACAGCGATCAATGGGAATTTTGGATCATTCTTCCTGTAGGCATGTAATGACCTCCTGGTGTGTTGTGGGGTGGACGTCCCTTGACCACACCCGACGCTCCAGTTGATCCCACAGATGTTCAATAGGGTTGCGATCAGGGCACTGTGGAAGCCAGTCAAGTATGATGACGTTCATGTCCACAAACCAAGCCGTTACGACTGCAGCCTTATGACACGGTGCATGTCTTGCTGAAAGAGACAATGGTCAGTTTCATAGAAACGCCACCAAGTAGGAAGCAATGCATTCTCCAGAATATTCAGATACCTCTCGGAGTTCATTGTTCGTGGCACGACAAACAGAAGTCCGACTTTCATAGTTGGGATTACGCACTCTAGTAAGAGATTTTCGCAGGGTATGCGCCACATCCACATCCGTCGATCTGCTCGGTAGAAGGTGTAGGTGATTAGTCACTCCATAGCTTTTCCAACTTCTACGTCCCACTGTACACGCTCTTTGACTGAAAAGTTGGTTCGGGTAATACTACAATATGCAACCCCTCCCCCACATAACCCGAACCAACATGTTGGTTCGGGTTATGTGGGGGAGGGGTTGCATATTGTAGTATTACCATGGAATTTTGTGAGCTTTATTTGTGAATGTTTTTGTGTAGATTCTTGTTCCAGTCGATGCCCGGAACATCGAATTCAACATGTAGAATGATGAAGGGCAGTTTTTACATATTATTCTTCGTAGCATCATACGGTTACATTCGGTGAGTGTGGTGGGTTGTCCACTGTGGGCAGCACTTGCAGTTGACTTCCTGCATTTCCATCTCAGTATTTTGTCACTGATTGTTGACCTGGGATGGCCCAGTTTATTTACAATTTACCGAACAGATAGGCCAGCAATATGGCATCCTATCACAAAGCCTCTTTCAAATTCCAACAGTTCCTTTCTCGCAGCCATTTCACCTGGACCCGGTTGAACTGATTTGGGAGCACACATTCCACAAATTAATACTGGCTACAAACACGCGACTCCTTATATCCCACGTTGCCTATAGGGCTGTCCATTGATTTCTTTCAAAGTAATGTACGAGCTCTCCATATAACAATATTAAATCACGCAATTACTATTGGTGATCATTCTTCAATTGCATTCTTCAAAGAAGTCTTTGTTTTTCATAGTTTTCACCCTTAAAGAAGATCAAAGAGTCATGGTGTAACCAAGAGTGTTGATTCCTAGCAGTAATAATAACTGCTGCTCATTCCCTCCAAGAATATTTTAGACAAATATTATAGATAATATTTTAGAGTAAGATCACAATTTATCTAAATGTATGCCTTTAAAGTTAGATTTACCATTATGATTTCTTAATAATCTCAGAGTCACAGTTTTCGAAATTCTTAATATCTTCATACTGTAACGCTGCGTATTACATTGGTGGTGTTATATTACAAGAGGTGAAGGAAACGAAGGATCTTGGGATATTTGTGAATAGACGGATGAAGCTTTCAGGATATAAGTAATTAAATCAGCGAAAAGAAATGCAATCGTAGTAAGAAGAAAAAATTACAAGTAAAGACAAGAAAGTAGTCATTTCACTGTACAAGACTTCTGTGCGCAGATTTCGTCGTCTAGATTTCTAGGTAAGCAGCAAGTTCTGGAAATGGTTCAGAGGCAGATAAGAAAGGTAGCATCGGGTGTGTAGAATATTAACTACGATGACAGTTTAAGGGAACGCAGAGTGCAGTGTTTTGTGTTTCGTAAATAAGCATAGGTGACGTGATATGATTGAGGAATTACATGGCAGAGGACCTTATCAGATAGATGCCTGGGATAATTTTCCAACGGCCGAGGGAGAGAAAGGGATAAGAGGTCATTCTAGGCAATTGTATGAAGGTGCGGTGCATAAGAGAGTTTGTCATGACTTTTTTCTTGGAGAGTAGTTGGAAAACGGAATGCGTTGCGTGATGAGTGTTTGTGGATGATATTGAACCAATTTAAGTTGATATACGACAGATATCCCTGTTAGATTGCTTCATACTGTTACTTCCCTCGATGGATTCCAGGAGGTGTTTGTTAATAATAATAATAATAATAATAATAATAATAATAATAATAATAATAATAATAATAATAATAATAATGAGAAAGAGTTTGTCATTTGTTTTTATATTCTTATATTAATGGAAATGTGTATACTACGCCTTTCTTAACCTTTTGATTGCGTACTGTATTTTGTTTGTTTGTTTGTTTGTTGTTGTTGGTATCATTATTACCTTGATTTATTTGATTCATAATGATGTTTTTGACGTGTTTATTCTCCGTAGGAATCGCAACAGCTCTGCTGTCTTCAATATATCACTGTCATCATTATGTTATATAATAATTCATGTTTTAGAATAACAAACAACGGCGGCTCGTGCATAGGAATTGCAGCACCCCCACTTTTTCTCGATATATAAATATATGTATTTATTTATTTATATTTGCTTATAATATTTAATTTTATCATCAACAATCCTATACAATTCTCTTATTTTGTATAAAAAATAAGAAAAATCCATCTTGTAGCACTTAGGAGGGCGAAGGACGCTAGCAGCACTGTGTTTACCACAGTGCCATATTGCTACGCGCGCAAGTATATGCATGGCATAGTAAGATACGAGCTATTAGCGTAATGCGGCACTGTCCGTCGCGCAGTTCCTCTGTTGTTTATATGCAGTTTGCATCAGTAGTAGAGTGTTCGTAGTGTTTATCGTGTTTACTCCGTCTCTTTAAATATTTGGACATTACAATTAAAGAATTTAATTAATGAAATAAAGAGTCAAAAGGCTTTACTTCGGCGATGTTAAAATTAATTAAATTAAGGGGATATTTAATCCCACACTATTTCAAAGCCGAATAAGAAAACTCTAAGATAGAAATCAAAGAGTTTCATGCCGAATATAGCAAACTATAAAAGTTCAGCGAGTCCAAGCGTGAGCAAACACCTGGGTGGTGAAATACCGGGAAACTAGTTGTAAAAGTGGATAAATGGATTGCTATCCTTAGTATTTGCCCTAATGTAAAACTCATCCCATAGGAGATGTATGTTGTTTTACATTAAGGGAGATAGGTCACTACCCAGACCGGTTTCAATCTTTATTGAGGTCTCATCAGTGAGTAGGTAGACTAAATAATACGAAGATTATAGTGATGATAGCTTTAATACTTTACAGTACGAGTTGTCAAAAAGGTGCACAGATAAATTAATGAAATAAAGCGCCAAAAGGCTTCACTTCGGCGATGTAATGTTCCAAAAATTGTAAATCCATTCCTTTAATTACAAAGGAATGGATTATATTGTTAAGTAATTTCGAATTATACCAAACTGTATAATTTTATCGATAATAAATAATATTTTTTCATGTTTATTTTTTTATTTTAATTTTTACCATAATTTTGATATTTTATCCAAACACGTATACACTGTAACTTACAGTGTGTATGCATATTTCGAAAGTTGCAGCACCCCCACGATTTCAAACCACGAGCCGCCACTGATAATAAATGACAAATTTCTCTTATATATCCTTAATACCCATAAACCTAAGAATTGTACTTAGATTTCATTTTTGATAAAAGAATTTGAGTGAAAGAAGTTAGGAGGTGAATTAAAAGAGCTACCGTTGAAGATAGGTGAATGTACTTCTGCGATATACATCATTACCCAATCAGTTAACAACATTCCAAAAAAAATTATAATCTCCATGACCAGGAAAAGTTAATAATGCATTTCTTTTTGCTTGCTGATGCTAAAAAGGATACGAATCCCCAGATGAACTTATTAATCCTTAAATATTTATGACACGACACTAAGTTTAGCGATTTCGTTTTTATCTTATAATTTTCATTTCTTCTAGAAGAATTAAGTTTCATTAGTCTAGCTCCTCTAAGTAATCCCACTAGTTATTTCCTCGCTCTCGACGCTGTTGACTGCGATAAAATTAAAATAAAACTTTATTTAGGGTTGGAAGAGGCTACAATGTTGCTGTTATTTAGTTCCCTCCTATCTAGTTCTTCTTGAATGTACATGATAAATTCAGACATTTTAGGAGAATAATATGAATAGATGACATTTTCAGAAAACAAAAGACAATTAATAGAAATGCAATAAGTGAAACGCACAATGCAGAATAAAAATTTTATATATTTATTTTCTTTTTAACACAAAATTACATCATCAACGTCATATAATTTTCTTTCACAAATAAATATAATTCATAAAGCTTACTTTTGGTTGATCTCTTTTCATTATGCTTCAAAAAAGATAACCGATGTGTGTATTTAATTGTTTATTATCGTAACAGCATATATTCACATTTTATGCCGCTTCACGTGAATGACAGCTAGCCAAAATTTCCACAGTAGTACTGAAGTTATATGAATATCATTAGTCAATGAAAATGTGCGCTGGTTTTTAAACTAGCGATTTTAGGCATGCGTATTCAGTGATGATTTTCCACAGTGTTTGGCAGTAATATGTTTCATACATTTAATAAATATTATTTAAAACAGAATGCGTTTTTTTTTTTTAAATTTCGTTTTAAAGTTGGAATCCTAAAAAATAAGTTTAAATGCTTTCAGTGAAATTTACTTGAAAAAAAAAGCAAACTCTTATTAAAATATTAATCAAGCAAATATAGTCTACTGAAAGCATTATAAAAATTAAGATGTTCTGCTTCCGTATTCAATATTTTAATCTAATTACTGAATTAAGTTCCTTTAGTGAACGTTGTTTGGTAATATAAAGAATCGGTCGAAACGAGAATTAACATCTTTGCTCCTCTTCGGGCCATTTAAATAGCAATGAATAAATAATCAATGAATAATACTAATCTCTCTCTCTCTCTCTCTCTCTCTCTCTCTCTCTCTCTCTAAGCCTAGAATAAAATAAAACTATTAAATTTCCCAGATTTTTATGAAATGTTTATTGCCTTTTGAAGAGTGTTTATTAATAATAACGAACATGTTGCCATTTTTAATATACGGTATTTAGGACTTGTGAGATTGTAATGATGAAAAAACGTTAATATATTAAGAAGCTTAGAATGTTTGCGAATTTTTATATAAAATTTAGGATTTCTGAAGATTTAAAAAAAAAAAAAGAAGGCAAAAGAATACATTTTTAACGAAAGTGAAAGAGCAAACTTCGAACTAGGAAGGATAGTCGAGTGGATGCATTTAATAATTATCTAGTAAAAAGTAGTTATTAATTATAATAATGCTGATAACACAATAGCGAAAATGGGAAAAATGTATTTTGCATAACTAGACAAGAGGTCTTGCGTAGCCTTTTTTGATGAGATTCGAATCTAAACCTTCCCTGTTATATTTTTGTAACAAAAGGGAACCAGAAACAAACAAATGTCAATAAAATGTCTCAGGTATATCGCAGCCGCTCATATTTAATCACGATATTATAATTTTAATTATGTATTACTTTATTTTTGACAGATGACAAACACATCGCATTTCAGCCGTATTAATTAAATATTCACTTCTAAAATAGTAGTAATAATTCTAGATTTAATATTTCCTTCAACGAATCCTTTTGGTGTGACAACTAATAGAAAGTGTCCCGTACCTTCACAATAGAACACTCAACTTATCTAGTTTTAGTAATGAAAGGAAAAAAAAAAACACTTATAAATTAAAATCATCTGTTTCAGATTTAAATAACTCAGTCCTTTCTTCATGACAACATACCAAGATTCGCCTTAAGCAGATAACCATATTGATATTTAATAAAGTGGTAGCACTGAATGTCGCTTTACCAAAAAGAAAGAAAGAAAAGAAAAAAGTATAGCAAGTGCGAGAAAAAGAATTTGACTTAGATGTATTGATTACATGCCTGAGATTATATTAAATTATATTTTTTAATACCATAAACGAAGCTATGGAATTCTAGTATTACAAATCACAAACTTCATAATATTATTATTAGGATTTATTTTGATCTCTTTTTAAAGATTTTACTGATTTCATACACCTCACTGTGATATGGTTTTGCAGGCGTTGCGTTAGGGTTGGCCACCATTATCACAACACTCAATGATAGTGGGAAAGCTGCGCTAAAACGAAGTCTCTAGAACTAGCAATGTACACCAATAAATTTATTCTTAAATTCTCATATTAAAAATCAGACAATATACCTAGAAGGAAGAATTATCTTCCTTTGAATGTATCCATAGATTTTCCACAAAACTGATCCAAAGTAAAGTACGAAATTTCAAATGGTGGTCAACGGAAGAGATCTGTTTTGTTTTGTTTTTCAATATGTCGACGCTAATTCTTGATCCCAAAATTTCTCTCTAAAAAGTTTTTCTTAGTCGAAAAAAACATCATACTAAATTATGGATCGATCTCATAATGTATAGGACATTTCGTTGGCACACGGAGTCGAATCGATTGAACAGTGTTGGTTTAAAATACTTTCTTCGATGCCATACACAGCAAAGTGTAAAACAATTATCACACACACAGAGACACGTATGTATATAGTTGATCATTCCTTAGTTAGGATATTTTAAATAAATACGATATGTTGCGCATAATGTAGAAGCAACAATACACAATACAGGTGACTAGTCTTAATTTGATCACTGGGCCAGTTTCGGCAACATAATACGTGGTATACAGTAACTGGCTTGAGTAGTTGTTTTTTGACGATATCGACATATTCTTTGTCGTTATTTTCCTACAACAGGCTAATTACATACATCTTTCAATGGGTGAAACTTTGTAGCATTTTAGACTCGAGATAAAACCTGTTTAGTCTCTTCTGGCCACTGGTTTCCTGTATCAGAAGGACTTCTTTGCAAAAACTGCAAATAAACAGATTAGAATTTTATTTGTAATTATCATAGTAACACAATAGTGGTTTATTTTCAAAAATTTATATTATGATTACAAGCGAAAATATTATTTTTTTATAACAAAAAGGAATTAAAAAACAAAGGCAAATAAACTGTCTTATGTATATCGCGTATTATTCTGTCTACTCATATTCCATGAATTACTTAATTTCTATGTTTAGCCAGTACTCGTTGCTACGTAAAAAATAATCTACATGATGTCATTTAAATTTCCATGATTTCTCTTATTGTTTACGTGCATCTCCATGGAGTTTGTACAATATCTGTTGTACCTCTGCTTCTCATTGGCAGGCGACTCACTGATAGCCGCGCACTCTCACAACTCTCATCACACTCTCATTACTCATTCCATAATAATTGCTTAGTTTTATAATTTCTAATCAAATGTTCTAGTCCACGTTTACTCAATTTCCAGGGATGACTTCTTGTTCTGCCACCTATAGCCAAGTGCTGAAATATTTCCTGCGCATTATTCCTATAAAACCTTTTTAGTAACAGCAATTTAGAAGAAATACGACCTTTCCAACTGAATGAACAATTAGTCAAGCATAATAAAAGTATATAGAAACGCACAGTGAACTTTAGGATAATAATTAAGGTAAGTGAAGAAAACCCATTTATTTTTTTTTAGAAGACTATTCAAGTTATTTTTACATTTACACTTACTTTTAGACAAGAGGCTTACCGAAATGGTTGTAACCGCATAAGACATCCGCTTTCCTGTCTGCCTAACAGTTCGAGTTTGATACCATTTTCTGAGCAGAACTGAAGTCACCTACAAGGTGAAAGGAAACGTAACTAAAGGAAGAAGGAACCAATAAGAAGTTCACAACTGCTAAATCAAATATGCTTCCTGTTCTTGCTTTAACCAAACCTTCTCTATCTATATTATTACAATGTTAACAGAATATTAATATACTGGTATATCGAAAACTTTTGGCAATTTCTTGTAAAGAAATGGATCCGGTTTTCATCTCATGGAATTGATTTTAGCAATCTGATTAATAGAAACAGGAAATCATACGATTTTAAGCAAGTGTTCCAATTAAAGCGAAAAGCAATGAAGGAATTATAGATTTTATCTCGTTCAGTTGTATTATAATGTCGAACATCAAAGGAAAGCTGTTATGGAAGAGTTCAATTACACTACAGGTTCAATTATACTTATGCTAATCAAACTGGAAAGATTAAGTCGGGATGAACAGGCCTCATTAAGATTGAAATTAAGAACACGTATTTATAGCTAATCATTGAACATTTTTCGATTTGACTTTTTTTTTACAAACATAGAGGATATTGGACAGGAAAGAGCAGTGCACAACTGCTCAGATTAGCACAAGAGCGCAGTTTGTTCGCCAAGATGGTCGCTGACCTTCGATAGAAGATAGCACAATAATAAGAAGAAGAGGTTATAGTGTAGCTAAGTTTTTGGGACCTTTGGCAATTCGTAGCTACGCATGTTTTTAGTGTGACATTTCGATAGTTAGTAAAAATAGCCTGTTTGGAATAGGCTCTAGAAAGGCACCCTTCATTCACTGGGTCTTAAGGCCCAGTGAATGAACCAGATTTCTAGTTTCGAATAAAAAAAAAAGTTGTGATTATTAATTTATTTCGAGAGATGTATTTATATCGTTAAATTAACGTCAATTATTTATAACGTCAAAATAATCTCAAAATCTTTAAAAAATACCTGAACGAAATATTTTCTATGGAGAGAAAGTCATGAAAGCCTATTCATTTTTCTGTTATGTTAAAATGTCATTTTTAAATCTCATTACTTAGATTACGCTAATCAATGAACGAACTGATTCGAAATAATTCAATGAAATTCTGTGCGAATTAAACTATTCTGTTTAATCTATGTTGATCCTCATATACATTAATCACTTTTTAAAGTTATTTAGGACTTTGTTTTGTAAATTAGTTTCCTGATAATTAGGAATTTTGAAAAGTGGCCCGTAATGCCATTGCTTCAACTGACAATCAACTACTTTATGACACACGTTTAACACTGAAAAAATCAAGATTGCTCATCTTGCCCAATCTCTAAACAAAATTCTATGTTGGTCTCGGGAGGGGGGGATTTTGTCTTCAGATTATGCAATCCTCAGCCTACGTACTTTTATTAAATATGCTATAGAGCAGTGCTTTCCAAACTGTGGGCCGTAGGTTTTGTTGAGGGGGGCGTGAAATAATGAAAACAAATTGAAAATGTTTTAAGACTAAGTAGAATTTTTTATCTTAAAAGAAACGTATTTAATTTTTATTATTTATTATTTCTTTTTTTGTTATTTTTTATATTTTAATTGAAAAAAAAATCACACATTGGTGCGGGTTCACAAATTTTGCTTCCTCCGTATTTCGGCGCTTAATATATGTAAATATATTAAGCTTAATAATTAGTAAATATATGCTTATTCATATAAGTTGCATTTCAAAGCAGAAATCTAAGAATTTCAGTTTCAAATATTTCACCTGATATTGACTTTTTGTGTAGCAGTATTGAAACCCATTCATCACATTAAATTGTTATTAAACTTCTTTTAAGTTTTTAATTCTTTCTTTATTACTAATAACTTACTTTTCATGTGCTTGTACTGCAAATGTGCAATAACAATATACCTGTCTATATAAAAATATGAGATAATGTGCCATGTCAGATGTGTAGGTGAGATGCTAAAAATGTAATATTTGCATTTGATTTTTGCAATATTCGCTGTGTATGTTTTGTATTGAATATAAATACAATAAATATTATAATAATATACGTCTATATTACGATTTTTTTTTTCGAGGGACGACGAGTAATATTTTAATTTTTCCAAAGGGATTGACATTCCTTGACATCCAGAAGTTTGGGAAGAACTACTATAGAGGAATATCGGATGATACGGAATATCATGTGTAAGCGTGTGTAAAATTGTATTCCGTATTACTTGAAGTTTCTCTACGAAATGTATTACCAACATTTCGTACGTTTACTGAAATTTTGGATGCACAACGGACATAAAAGAAGTATGTTTTTCATTAAATTGGGCTTTATTTGGTGTAATCATCTTTTCTAGCGTATAAGATGACATAAGACAGAGAGAGAGAGAGAGAGAGAGAGAGAGAGAGAGATTCATTACACTAAGATTAGTTAGTGACTCGATATTATCTTACTGGTCGGATAGTAAAGCTGTAACGAATAACATGTCAATCTCTCTACTCTCTGTATATGAATTTTTTTTTTTTTTTTGAAAATAAAGGGCTAACTCTGTTGGTCCTTTATTTTCAAATGACTGCGAGATACAACTCTGGACTGCAAGAGAGCGAATACAAAAGCGTTAACATTTTGTGCAGCTAGAGAACTGGGAAGGACTGCACTGAGTGATGAATCCTGGGTGACGTCATTTCATTCGGACAAAAAAAAAAAAAAAAAAAGCAAGAATACTGCAATAACGCATGACATGTATCTGCCGTAACAGTGAAGGCACTGGCGGTGGAAATGACTCTTGGCACGTTTTCTTGGCTCTTCTTATACCTTCCCCTCCCCGACACCTGTAATAAAGAGCCCTACTTCAATACCGTCTAGAGAAGTACACCCCCAGCCCTAATGGCCATTTCACCTGCGCGTAATAGACATACGTAACAGGATAAAGCAACATGTCATGGAATCGCGTGCAGGAATGGTTTCAAAAACATGATGGATTGGTCTCATCCATCAGTTTCGATCTTCTGTGATGCAAAGAGGCATCTAAGATTTGGTTTATCATTCTGCCTGTTAGGGTATGTGATAACTATGAAGTGTTTCGGGCTTACGCAATCAATTCTATTTAGCATGCAAAGTAGAAATGATACAATCCTTCATTTAGATTTATAGAGATAAATCTAGAAAGCAACTGCCACATTAATCCACCAGTAACTTTGTAATTATAAGATGAAATATTTCATTATGTAGACTAAGAAGTTTTCCTTAGTAAGTAGTAGAACTTACCTCTCCATTGCAGAAGCAGAATAAGAGAGAGACGCAGAATCCCTGCAAAGAAAATTAATAATTACAAAGATCTTTTCCCCTGTGAAATCTTTAAAATTCATGCACATTAGAACATTTATATTTTTAAGTTTCTTCCTTTTGTAAGTTATTCTTTCTTAAATACGAAGAATTTATAGTCTATAGTCTTTATTACTATAAAGAATAAATAGCTATAAATAAATAAATATAAAGTTACTAACCTGTAGTGAGGTTACGATAGCTGAAATGGTTTCGTACACTTTCTCTCCATACGACATTGGTTCAGGACGGAAAGGGATCAGAAGATAATGAAGACCCAAAAGAGGGATTAAAATCACAGTGGCTCGTACTGCTTTTCTGTACCACAGGATAAAAAATAAAAGTAGCATGTTTAAAGGCCAGTGAACGAGACTGCGCACTGCGTGTTTTGCATCCAACAATATCGTTTCATAATTACATGAATTTATCAGTTCACATAAATATGGAAATTAAAGTTCAGAAATTTCTATTTATAATACGGCAATACTTGAACGTCATAGCATGTTATGCTGTTTAAGTGATTATCGCTTGGTGATTATCTCATTATGCCTACTTAGTAATTATTATATATGATCTACAGCAAACCCTTACTGTGCTATGAAAGGAAACCTAGCAAATCAAGTTATTAAAAGCAATTATTTATGGCCCACTCCTGCATGTTACAGATTCAATTAATTCAACAAGTTCAACTGTTAGCAATTTATTTATCAATCTGCCGATCACTACGGTCTCGGCAGGAAATCTTCCACTCTTGCAAAACTCTCAAAAACATGAAAACAAGCAAGATTTCATCAAAGATCATTTTAAATTGGATTGAGGCCAAAGATGAGGCAGAGATGCCAGAGGAACAAGGTTTTAGGAAAGGAAAGGGTACCAGAGATCAGATTCTTTGTCTTACTCAGATCATAGAAAAGTATAAAGAGTTTAGACGCCCTATGTTAATGTTAATGTGTTTCACAACCTATTCCAAACCTTTTAACTGAACAGCATGCGAAACTGTGGGAAGTGATGAAAACAACGGGGTTTCCTTAACACACTATCAGGTTGATTGCTAACTTGTACAGTAAGCAAGAAGCCACACTAAAAGCAGGTGTTGGATTCACTGATTGGTTTCAGGCAGGCGTGAGCGTCAAGCAATGATGCCTACTTTCTCCTTATGTCTTCAGTATCTATGCTGAGGACCACATGCGTGAAGCACTGGATGAACGTAAGACAGGAATTAGGATAGGTGGTAGATTGATCAGTCATCTGAGGTATGGTGATGATATGGTACTCCTTTGTAACGACATGGAAGAACTATGACCAATTCTCGACAAAGTTAACAAGAGCAGTAATAACAGAGGACTTCAACTCAATCCTAGCAAGACAAAGATGGTTCTAAAAGGAAATACAAACAGGAAAGCTCTTGAGAAACAAGTGTACCTTAATGGAAAAAGAATTGAGGAAGTCAGCAAGTTTGAGTATCTAAGATCCATTATTAATGTGAAGAATTGCTGTTCAGAAGACGTCAGAAAAAGGTTAGGAATGACTAAAACATCAGTCAGAGACCTGTCTAAAATCTGGAAGGATGGATCTATCTCCATGGGAAAAAAGTTGAGGATTTTGGATGCAGTTGTTTTTCCAACAGCGACTTATGGATGTGAGACTTGGAACCTAAAGAAGTCAGATAAGAAAAGAATAGCTGCTTTTGAGATGTTGTGTTACAGAAGGGAGTTGAGGATATCATATACTGAAAGGCGTACAAATGAATGGGTATTAGAAAAGATTAGTAGAACGTTAAGGCTCCTTAAGAATATTGACAGAAGAAAGTTTGAATATTTTGGACACATTGAAAAGAAGGAGGACTTCTCAGAACAGCAATTGAAGATTAAGTTCCTGGAAAAAGAAGAAGGGGTAGATCGTCAATGAGGTAGATAGATAGTGTGTCTGGAATGACTGATCGAGTTGAAGCTTCCAGAAAAGCACCAACAGGACTTCCTGGCAAGGACTGGTGTGTGTGTGTGGTATATCACCCAGCAGCTGAGTCTAATTTGATTATGTCTAATGAATAAACGGATGGACCTATCGAAGTGGGTAATTCAAGTAATGCTCTACAAAGAAAAGCATTACGTGGTAGATAGTCAAGAGTAGCTTGGGCTTCCCAAGATGCAAAAATTAGTTCCATCAACCTTGTGCAATTCATTGTGCTATTTTCTCTTCTCACAATGAATAATACGAAAATAGTGCTCTTTCGGATGTTCATCAAGAACCTTAAGTTCAACGACTGCAGCAGATTAAACTCGAAGTCATCCGAGCAGATGATGGGCAAACTACGCAGTCTGGGTTCAAGAGTGTTTCAAACTTTAGCAAGGTCGCGACCAGAGAGATTGCAGCCTGCTGGAAACTATTGCTTGAATACGATGAAATTTATTGCAACCACCTTATACAATGCTCATGCAAATGACTGCAAGTTGTACTAGCCATGCTGCGAGTCTCAGATGTTGAACGGGATTGCGATAGTCTAATGTTTGTCATTCATATTATAAATTTGAATCTTGTTGTAGTCATCAAACACAGTAACGAAGGAAAAGAGAGAATCAGAGCAAAGTGCTAATATTGCGTAGAGAAAATATGATTGTAATAATATATATATATATATATATATATATATATATATAATTCAGTGAGAAACTGAATTTCGCAATATATATTAAGAATATGCTATTTATTTCAAAATTTGTAAAAGTTAAAACCAGATTAATAAGACAAACATGCAGCATAGAATTAATATAATAAAAATAAAGACATAAAATAGCAATTTTTGATAATATTTTAATACAGTGAACAAATACCTTGTTTGATTGGTGTCCGGAGAGTTTACCGCCCTCAGTTTAATCACCAGAACACGAATGATATTGATGAGGAAAACAAGATTGAGCTATTTTCAAAAACAAATAGAAACTTATGATATTTATTACGAACATAAAGAAAAAATAAATAGAAAAACATTCCGAAAAATATGTCAAATGTTATTGTGCGAGAACAATTTAAATAAAAGATATTTTACAGTATATATAGCCTGTACTTAGCTACTAAATGAGCGGTTAGAATAGAATAATAATGGTTTGATGTAAAATATAATATTCGATAATGTTGCATATTATTTCCAATGTTACTCATCATCTATGTGGATAATGTTATATAAAAAAGGGACGTTAAACCCGATATCAAAACTTAATCTCAGCTCTTTATTTAATGAAGATGTTATATGCTTAAATAATTCCGGTACACGTTAGCAAGATTCCTTATCCAAATTGAAGATGCCAACTCCTGTAACAAATCTGGTTTAAAAATCAGACAATAAAAGGACTATACGAGAAAAAGCAGAATAGGCACATGGAAAATTTGACTAATTATCAATGGACAGCTTATAGAACAAGTAATAATTTTATTTATTCAGGCATAATTTTTAGAGAAGACCACAGAATAAGCAAAAGCTTATATGGGGGGGGAGGGAATCAAATCAATACATATATATAGAATAAGAGAGAGAGAGAGAGAGAGAGAGAGATTAGTCAAATACTACACTAAGACGATGTTCAAACTAGTTAAACTAGTTTTAACTTACAAATTTGACATTTGGGTTAGAAATGTTGATCAAAGACTGGAGACCACAGATATCAGATTTTTGCTAAAAATTAGGAAACAGATAACACCAATAGTAGGATCGTATTAGAACTGAAGATATCAAGAAGAAACTTAACATTGTGAGTACTCATAAAAGTGTAAGCAAAGGCAGTCTAATATGGTATGGCACTTAAGCAGAATGGGAGAAAAAAAAAACAAGTGTTGTTTTATTAGAATGATAAAGAAAACAAAAATCAGAGAACAATGAAAGATCTACACGGACTGATACATTTAGAAGTGCGTTAGAAGACTGAAATATTATATCTGATGATACTGGAGGTTTGACCAATACCAGCATAATTTGGAGAAAAACTGTTCATAACAAGCTAATAATAATGCAAACATAATCATGTGTACTGTCATAGTAGTTTGTGCACTCCCATGAGGGTACACATCTGAAATGCCGATGAAGAAGAGATATTCCACAGTAATGATTTCCAGTCCTTCTGCTCGTACGATATCTAAACATTAAATAATCCTTAGAGCACTCCCCCCCCCCCCTTTTTTTTTTAATAAATTGCATATTGTACAATATCTCTTATTGTAGAATTATTTCTGAAACAAGCTGTTAATATTATTAATATTACCATACTTGAATTACTTGATTTCTAAAATGATCCTTATCTTATTTATAATTTCTTTTCTTTATTTATTTATCTTTTCAAATGATATAAAAATATCGAGTTACACATTAACCACTCTTTTCCCTTTCACTTTTAACGGTGAACATGCGAGTACATCGAATCAAGCGTAACTTTCTTTTATTATCGAAGGTCACCTTTCTAGAATTACTTCGGTTCTATAAGTAAGAAATTCTTTTGGCTACAAAGAGTGAAGGCTGCCTCAAAGCTTACAAGTTCTTTTAAAGCGATAGTCTTGTAGACTTCTGAATGGGTGATAATCTGATGATGCAATTCGTCCCTTCCGTATTCAGAGGGCGGAACATGGAGTAGCCAAAGAATGACATTTTTCTTGCAATGCACCTTTAAAACACTGCTTTAGCGAGGAGAGGAGGTTTTGAATGTGAGGGTTTTGTTGGCTAAGACAGTTGTTTCAAAATATACCATACGTTTATTGAATGAAACGAAGAGGGGGAAACCTTTGTAAGATGATGGCCAGCTCACCATTGTAGTCAGTGGACTTTTCGCCACTGTCGACAAAGTCAAACATCGTTATAAAATCACCCACATTTTATATCCTCAAATAGGACGCTCATTATTAGATATGATGAGATTAGGTTAGAAATTGTGTGTGTGTGTGTGTGTGTGTGTGTGTGTGTGTGTGTGTGTGTGTGTGTGTGTGTGTGTGTGTGTGTGTGTGTGTGTGTGTGTGTGTGTGTGTGTGTGTGTGTGTGTGTGCGTGCGTGCGTGCGTGCGTGCGTGTGTGTGTGTGTGTGTGACACCAGCATATAATTAAATTATTCAGAAAAGCGTAATCACTGCCGCCATCACGACTCTACTCTACTCTAAGAATTCTCACCATTTAACAGGAAAGAAATACCCCAAAATATATTGGAAAATTAGTACAGCAATCTATAGAAGAAAAAAAAACTGTATGTTTGAGTGACATCAGCATATAATTAAATTATTCGGAAAACCCTAAACACGGCCGCCATCACGACTCTACTCTACTCTAAGAATTCTCACCATTTAACAGGAAAGAAATACTCCATAATGAATTGGAAATTAGTACACCCATCTATAGACAACCAAACAAAACATGACGACAATGACGAACGTGTGTTCACCCTGGGAAATTCCAAGATATCTTATTCAAAAACATTGCCCACAATTCCATAGCTAAACCAAAACGCCATGTGATATCACAGAGAGACATATGTTCCCGAGAAATTTCCAAACACATAACGTCACGATTCTTATCTCTAAATATCTCCCACAAGGCAAAAAACGAACCAAACACACCACGTGATGTCCCTGACAGACGAGGGTCCCAGCGAAATTCCAAACTCTATAAAAACACACATCCACGTCACGATTCCTTATCTTATCTTGATCTTGTCAGTAGTGTCCCACCAATCACGACAGGATTCCTTATCCACTAATATATCTCCCTATTCCATTCAAAACAATAACGTCACTTATTTACAACTAACAAATGACGTCACTTATTTAGAACTAACAAATGACGTCACTTATCTTCATCTGATAACAACAAACATTCACGTCACGATTCCTTATCTTATCTTAATTTTGATCTTGTCACTAGTGCACCACCAATCACAACACGAATCCTTATCTCTACCATCACCCATAATTCCATACGCGAACGAAAACACAAGAACTCACGTCACTGAAACATATTCCCCCAGGGAAATTCCAAACATTCCAATCTCATGACGCCACGCCCACAATGACGTCATCTTCTTATCAACCAATGACGTCACGATTCCTTATCTTATCTTATCTTGATCTTGTCACTAGTGGCTCCCATACTCATATGCCTGGAAAGGAGTGTCCTGGGTTCGATTCCCGTTGCCGACGTGATGAGCTTAAGAATCTTCCTCGTACATAGTCAAGTTAGCCGGTTTTCGGCGTAGACTGCAGGGTTTTCTCCTCAGTTTATCTAAGGTTTTTCCTCCTGTAAACCGGCCCTGTGAACACACGCACCTACAGCCATAGAATATATCGGGAGGCATAGAACTAGTCACCTTATCCTCGGGACGGGTACGACCTACAAGGGCTTAAGATAGTTCTGTAACAGGCCAGTAGGCCTAGCACGCAGAAGGAAGAAGAAGTGTTGTAAACAGTACATTTTTATTGATCAATAAGATTATCTCGTTCCATCATATGGATAATCTAGTTTTCAGTCTTTTTTTCGAGACCTTGCAAAACACGATTAAGAATGAAGTTGTTCAAATTGAGTTTCTTGAAAAGTATTTGAAGAGTTACAGCAGGATTCTCTTAAAGTACAATTAAGAACAAGTCATTGTCAAACTAAAGATGTCTGCCAGGACTGCTATAACAATTCATGGGATAAACCGCATTCATTAGATTTGAACTTTTGGAATCATTGCCGGCATTTTTAGCATTCACATCTTTTTCACGATAAATATTTTAAATGCCTTGAAGCGGTTGCAGATGCACTGTTACATTTCTTGAATTCTTAGGGTAGTATGTCATCATCATCATCATCATCATGCTTGTCAAGGATTTAGGCCTAGAGTGGCCTGTTCCGGCCTTAGAAGTCATCGTTTAAGAGGACGTCCTAGTTTCCTTTTTCCTGGCTTGCACTTTAAGGCTTGTTTTGGTAATCTTTCTGTTTTCATTCTTTGAACGTGTTCCATCCATTTATGTTTATATTTTTTAATTTTTTCTATTACTTGTTCTTGGTTTAATTCTTTCATAATTTCTTCATTTCTTTTTGATCAAATAGAACAGTGGTTTTCAATATTTTTCATAATATAGCACACGTAGACTAATTATTAAAAATCTGTACCACACTAAAAATATATTCTTTTCATTTTTTGACGATCAGGCAAAAAATAGGCATAATTTTGATTGATTTACATACAGAAGATATTAATAATAGTAATTACTTATCCTTTTTGGGAGCTTCAAGGAAATAAATGTGCAAGTAACGACATTTCTTTCTTTCAGTTAATTTGTTTTCACAAATCTCGCGGCACACCTGAAGACCTTTCGCGGCACACCGGTTGAAAATCGCTGAAATAGAGTATACTTTGCAGTTTTTCTCAAAAAATCCATTTCAGCTGTTATTAATCTTTGTATTTTTGTTTTATTGCCCAGATTTCACTTCAATACATTAGGACTGATAGGACTAATGTATTGTATACTTTTAGCCTCATTTGTTTTTGTACTAGGTTAGGTTTAAATATAGAATTAATTACACCTGTTATTTTCAAATATTTCGCAATTTTTACGTTTATATCTTTATCATTTTCATATGTAATCATACAACCTAGGTAGTTAAATGAATTCACCTGTTCTGAGATCTTGTTATCTATTACTATTTTAGTTCTAGCTGAATCTTGTTCTTTAAAAGCCATAATTTTTTATATTTTTCTGTTGATATTATCATTCCATAATCTTTGGCATCTCGTTTAAATTTAAAATACGGATCTTTCTGTAAGTTATCTTCAGAATTAGTAATAATTATTTGTTCGTCGGCAAAAAAGGAGAGTGTTTAAGTTCACAATAGGAGAAGGTTTAATACTTTGATGGAAAATTTTTATTCCATTTTATTATTATTTCATTTAGATAAATATTAAAAAGAGTTGCCGAAAGGGGACATCCCTTCAGGACTCCTTGGCTTATCTCTCTTGTATATGATAGCTCATGATTTAATCTTATTTGTACAGTATTTGATTATTTTCATATATACTTAGATTTTAGAATATTATTTGGTATTTGTCTTTTAATACGTTAAATAAAACGCTTCTTTTAACTTTGTCAAATGTTTTTCAAAGTCCATAAATGTAATGTGTGTTTCTAAGTTGTATTCTCTTCTTTTCTCTATTATTAATTTTAGACAAAAGGCCGGGTCTACACATGATCGTCCTTTTCTAAATCCATTCTGTGCTTCTAAAATAAACTTTTCAGAATATTTTATTAGTTTTTTTTTTTATAATTCTGCTATATATTTTATAACAGGAATTAGAATACTTATACCTCTATAATTTTTAGGATCATCTCTATTACCTTTTTTAAAGATAAGGATCCCAATTGCTTTTTTCCATTCTATTGGTGGGTTACTATTGAATAGATTTTTTTTAAAAATAATAGGAGCCTTTCTTTGAACCTTATTCCTGCATATATAGAATTATATACTTGTGTATTTCTCACACTCCTTGATTCTTTGAGAATATGTGAACCAGTGGCGACCCGTACATAAGCACTGCGACACTGCAGCAACCCCCCAAGAAAAAAATGAAAAAATTAAATTTTGTTTGTGTTTATAAATAATAACAATGCTTACAACATTATATAAATGCAGTACAACATGTTAAAGGTTATTACAGCTTATGCTTTGACATTCATTGAATAGTTAATAATTGGAATTGTTCGATTATAGATACAAGGCTGAATTATGATGAGTTATGTTGAAAATATGAAAAGAATTACATTTTTTCAATTATCGTTACACGAAACAAATACACTGCGATCTAACGCCGATATTCGTTTGCACTTGTCATTGATACGAAACTTTTATTATTGGTGTTTGTTCGTGGTGAGGATGAAATATTTTTAATAAAGCAATTTTTAATATGTAAATTTATTTATTAATAAATTCGTTACTGATTAGGAAAAAAAAGTTTTTTTTTTTTTTTTTTTTTGTATATGCCCACTTAAAATTTTCACCGGCCGCCACTGATGTGAACACAAAAACTCTGTTGATAACTAATGATTAATATCGAAGCATATTAACGTAGCACCATTCCATGTGATGTAACTGTATAGATCTTTAGACAAGATACATGCTTGGCGACATAGAAAAACAACGCTTTTTCTGCGAGCAACTCAATCTAGCTATAGTACCGAATCACATTATTCCATCAAACATGATTTGGATAATATATTGACTCCAATATCCCTACAAGGTAAACAACTTTATAGACCATACAGTTCATAAAATTTATTTGCAGAGTTTAGCCAGATGATCAATAGTTACAAATTACTCAGAAAACGTGATCGATATAACAGCCCTATAGAACTACTATATGTCAAATAATAACCAATATTCCGTTAACAATCACTGCGATTCTGATACACAGAAAAGCGTACCACAAATTGAAACATCTACTAGCAACTTTATATAAATTAATAACCTACATGACTTACATAAGCTAATGAATTACTAACGGACATGCTTTATGTATAATTACATACGCTGAAACATTACAGAGTATTTGGATTAATATAAACTATCAATGGCAAAAATATAAATGAACATGCTCAAAAAGATAACCTGTATTACATTTCTAGTATGGTATTTTAATTAAAAAAAAAATTGTGTCATCGTCTGCTAAGTTACATCGTTTTCTACGTTCTTTAAATTATGGTTCGTCTTATGTAACGGCAAACGGTATTTCGTAAGTCAAAAACCTTTAGGTAGATAAAACTACACGTGAACCGAAATAAGTTTCATTTAAAAGGTTTCTTTACCTCTGGGATTACGTAGAAAGAAACTAGATGCCAATTTTAGACGGAAAACACAAATGTAACGATCAGTTAATAAAATTTATCGAACCGCAGCGACATCTTCAAAGTGATTAATAAACGTAATGTCGCATCGATTTTCTCCGAGATAAAAAAAATAAAGTAAATCATCGCAGGTCGTTACTGAGTCGTTGACTGATAACCAACTAGTGCAGATATTAGTTTTGCGTCTAAAAGGTAATAAAAAAAAAGTAAGGCGGAATTCGAATGCGATCATTTCTGAGATTTTTAATTATTACTTCCTTTAAAAAAAATTCAAATTGATTCGTGAATAATTCCAAAACAGGAGAGAAAGAAGAGGAGAGAAACTGTTCTAAAATATGTATATAACAGTTGATTGGCTAAATATTTGCGTGAATAATTAAATAATTATTCACGTAAATAATTAAACATGACCCTTGCGTCATGTTTAATTATATTAAACATGACGCAAGGGTCAAATCAGATTTTTAAAAAATCCAAAGACTTTTTACTCCTTTAAAACAATATTTTTAATACTTTTCCTGTAAATTACAACACGGTGATTTAGTGAAAACACAAAAAAATACTCCTATGGTTTTTGGTAGGCCATTATGCATCTATAACCTTTCAAGCACCCTTAGATTTCATAACCGCTGTTCAACAGGGTGGTTAGCCCTACACTGGAACAACTGCTTGTGTTCTGCAGGCCTTGGCTATTATACGAGAAGAAAAACCCGAGTTTCCGGGAGGTAAAAAAACCCTTACAACTTCTGTATAAGACCAACTAACTCACTTTCCAATGAAAGCCCTGATAGAGGTTCTTGGCATCGTAGACGGGGCTGGAAACCATATCTTTCCAACCGAAGGACATCTCCGAAACTGACTGAGTTACGGAGGATTATAATTTGACGGTTATCAGCATTAAAACGAAGTGGAACATGTTTTTTTTTTTTTTTTTTAATTTTTAATGTCATCTCTTTCTCAATATAAATTCAAATCACGTGGTTATTAATTGTTAATATGAAATCATTAATAATAGGCTTATAAATCATGATTAGCAACCGAAGAATATGAAAAATTATATCTTCGAATAACAAGAAAATGATATAAATGCAAAATGGCGACTTCAGATGAATTGTTGCGATTTATACGTAATTTGAATTGGTTTCCAAAAGTTTTGGAAAGTCTTTACGCTCACGTGTAAAATTTGTTTTGAAATTTCACTGCGGTGAAATATGAGCAATAGAAAAATTAATTACCATTTTGACAAATGGCGCTCGGGAATCGACAGTCAGCGGAAGTTTTTTTTTTTTTTTTTTTTTTCATTTCTTTTGATAGAAATGCGGAGATAATTACGGCCGATGACTTCGCGTCACTATCAACCGAAGCATCGTATTACTCACCGATGGAGAGTTCGAGTTCGATAAAATAGCTCACGCGCTAGAAATTTGTGTGGATGTCAAATCGTAGTTACCAAATGAATGTAAATCGATATTTTTAGAAGATATTTATTATCCCAAATATCATATATATCATAAACATAATAATAATTACTTTAATAATTTGCTGAGAAAGTATTAAAAATCGCTTGGAACGGTATATTCGAGAGAATTGTCCAAAATATATTTTTATATTATAATTTTTGTATTTCATTTCTCATAGGAGCAGTTTCAGACTTTTTTTTTTTTTTTGGATAACAAAGGTAAGAGAAGGCAAACAAAGATTTTTCTTATCAGAAAAAAATATAAGGTTGTCGGACTGTCGCTGTCTAGGTAGCAATGAAGATGACTAGGTTGTAACACCCACTTGTAACATTCCTCCTACTCATTTCACAAAGCTTGGTGCCGGAAAATCACCAGGATTTTTGCAACCCGTTCCCAAAACACTTTTCCCCATACTAATGAGCCATTTTATCATCAGCAGAACTATCGATAAGTTATTCATGTATAGGAGCAAAAGGAAGAGATCGATATCAATTATTACATCTCCAGAGAGCCAGAGATTCATTGAAGGATGACCCTGGAAAATGTGATTACTTGGTACCTATCATACCCTCTTCTTAAAAGCAGTTACTGAAGACGCATTCAAAATATCCCTTGGCGGCATTTCTGTTCACTGACTTGATGCCATGAAAAGAACCTGAACCCCACATTCTTCCTGACCACACCCTTTAGGGATGACTCCGAGTTCTCTTCTACCCTGCCATGAGCCATAAAATGTTCTCTCTCTCTCTCTCTCTCTCTTTGTGTGTGTGTGTGTGTGTGTGTGTGTGTGTGTGTGTGCGTGTGCGTGCGTGCGTGTGTGTGTGCCCAATGATGGAAGTGGCGTTTGCTTCTATAACAATGCTAGGCCGTCCAAAGAAAGACTTTTCTTTGGACGGCCTAGCATTGTTCAATTCTAGTCGATGACTGAAGGAACGTTTTTCTAAACCTTTCTTCGACCATTTCCCGACATAATCGATCTCAGGCATGGGCAAGCAGGTTTTTTTTTCTCTCCGAAACTCGGCTTTTTGTCCAGTAAACTCAAGAAACTCCATCCTTAGAACCCGCACGCTTTTCAGACAAAAGATATCGTGTTAGGGTTAGAAATCACAAGATGGCAGCACTTGTTTGGCAGTCTTTTCACCGCTCAAAATCAGTGACAATCTCGGGCCAGTAATTTCTGATTGGCTACTGGTGGAAGTTGAACTGCCCGCTCGTTCTTTCTCCAAAAGTTGGATACGGCTAAATGACCTGGCGAACTCTCTATAAGGGAATAAACGGCGTTAGCGGATACATGGCTCCATCAGATAGCATTTAGTTGCTCCATCTTCCGACAGTCCGAAATCTCCTACAGTCTATTTTAATAATCGATTCAATAATCAAAACGACTTGAAATAAATAAATAAATGGTGACATAAAAGCAACCAACCTGTTAAAGTTACTTTTGAGTGAAACGATGACTCTTACTGTATCGGAAATTTAAATTTTCCAATACAGTGCTTAAGCATTTTAAAAAATAACTCATTTTTCTTATAACTTATTTTGACTACATCTGTAGCTAAATAAAATACAGATACATAACAAATAATTTGCGTTCATTTAATTTGACTATAGAAATACATGGAATATTTATGTAGTCAATCTAGACGTCAATAGATGGCGCTAGAGCAAAGCAACATCATATCGTCTAATTTGAATGTACAAACTTCATCAATCGAAGAGAATTATTAGGAAATTATTACAAATAAATAAATGCATAATATTTTATAATTTTAGATAATTTGATATCTTTTTAAATAAAATTATTTGTAAATATCACTCCGTATGAAAAAGCTGTCATTGCCCACTACAGCAAAAGTTTACATAGCCAAAATTTCCGAGTTTTGTTTTGTTAGCACTTTTGTCGTTGGTTTTAATCTTCCTTACAAGAGTTCGCACTGTGGAGAATATTCAATTACAGAAATGCTTTTTAGCTCTTGAAGGAAGAGTTTAATGGATAAATTGATCTAAAAATAAGCACAGTTGTAGTAGAATATATAACAAACGTACAGTGAATTGTATTAATATACAAAGTTTGAAAGACGACAATACTGAATTGTGCAATATATTGAAAATTGTCTTATTCTGTAAAAATCAAGTCAGAAATATCTCATTTATACGTCTTCTATAATCACTATTCTCACAAATGTATTGGGTACATGCAGAAATAAATAAAAACATGTTTTATTGTTGGAAATCGGCAACACTTTGGTTAGTAATGACCAGCGGAAGAACTTTTTGCTAAATCCAGTAGCTGCTTTAACACTTTCATTGCCAAGCTGAAAATTGGAATTTCGTTTGGTGGGCAAATTTTTTTTATTTTTTTATTTAGTTAGCGACGTCCACGCGATACCGCGTGATCGGCCGTTTGGTGAGAACTCGCATCGCGTGATATCGTTCATTGCCAAGCTGAAAATTGGAATTTCGTTTGGCGGCCAAATTTTTTTATTTTTTTATTCAGTTAGCGACGTCCACGCGATAACGCGTGATCGGCCGTTTGGTGAGAACTCGCACCGCGCGATATCGCGTGATTGGCAATGAACGTGTTAATACTAATTTTAAAGGAAGAGTATGCTTCATCCTTCCTAAGTTCTGCCTATGAGCATGCTGTCCATAATAAGATATTATAGGCCATCCCACAAGGGTCGTGTTGGTCTTGATTTCTTCAGGAAGTTGCACACTATGAGCTCAGAATGCGAACTGCATAGCAACAGCGCTTTCTCTTCTGAAATGCTGTTAACTTTGAACTCATGGCTCGCATACAAAGACCAAAGTGAATTCCAAAAAAAAAAACGTTGATCTATGTCGCATAAAGGCACAGATGAATTCATTTTCTAACAATTTCTTTTAGATGAATGTATATGTTTATAACATGCGATTTTTTTTTTTTTTATATTCGTGTATAACAGACACGTTGCTAATTTACTCACACAGAATTTAGAAATTCCAAAAGTTATTATCATGTGCGCAGGATACCTAGCGCACACATTGAAATTTCATATTTGAATAATAATAAAAAAAAAAAAAAAACCAAAGAGGGAGGTGGACAATTGCTTCTAAGAAGGTCGCAATCAGTGTAATGTAGTGGATTACGTTTGCGAAGAAGAAGCTCCGTGCCATGGGTATTGAAAAGAGGAGTTCAGATGCCACGTGCCATTCGAGTATTATTGTTAAAAACCAAATGCACTTGATTTTACATTCAATTCACATTGTTCCTTCAGTTTTTCTTTAAAATAATCCTATAACATCCTACACACACGTGTCATCGCAAAAGCGTCTTCGAAAGTCTGTTAGGATGATGTGAATGGGAAATTCCACGCGTCGCAGATTTCACCATTCACCTCAGGCACGACCTTCTAGATCCCATAAGTCTTAGAAAAAATTAGTTTTCTACAGATACGTGAGACAGGTTGCTGTAGGAAGCAAATCTATTAAGCTTGTGGAAGGGAAAGAGGAAGAACAAAAGAAAAAAGATTACCTTCATGCAGCGACAGAGAGAGAGAGAGAGAGAGAGAGAGAGAGAGAGAGAGAGAGAGAGGGTATTGCGATAGTAGTTCGAAATCATATTCACTTTTATTGATCTTATTTAACCCAGCTCTAGTTTGGGTGTGTTGGTTATCCAGCAGCTATTTGCTTGGAGATTAGTGGAAGGAGATGCTCTTCAAACAGAACAGCCCTGGATTAGTTAGAAAGAATCAGGAAAATGTATTGCAGTACGTATTTATGTAAGCAACGCGATAGCACGGATTATCTTCAAGGCTGTTTATTACTTTTACGAAAAAATATGAGTAGAAATACAAAACGTATGAAAATATATTGAAAATGTGAGCTTTGGAAATTGATTCAATATTTGCGTGGTATCGGGAAGAACTACGGATTGCGAACTCTAGAAAGATTAATCAATATTTTACAAGTAAAATTTTCCTGTCAAAATTTGCTGACTGTCATTTTAATTGGCAATTTGGATCTTCCTTGTTCCAGTAACCTATGATATTTTCAAAAGAGATTTTTTTTTTTTTAGTTTTTCCTCAACAGCGCTCTTTTAAATACGTCACACTAATATACGACGCTAATATACGTCACAAGTTAATCTGATACTTTTTTGTCTTTGCTAGAAATGCAATGTTAAGTCACTTTTTTTAAACAAAATAAAAAAAATCTCTCAATCAAAATGCAGGAAAAAGTGACACAAAAAACCACAACCAACGAACTTTTCGCACATGTTTAGTTTTTATTAAATTAGTGATTATCTCTTTTAATTATTTCTTATCTTCTTCATCTATATTTTAAACGGTTTTTTTATTATTTTTTATTTTTTATAAATCACCTTCTAGGAGTCCATTCCAACACTTTTTTCTTATTTTTTCTAGTTAAAAGCATCCCGTTTACTTATGCATAATTAATAATCTTCTGAAACTTATATAACTAATTATCACAAAAGAAGAAGCGGTTAACAGTTTCGAGAACAACAAAAAGGTAATATTAATCTAAATGTTTTAGTTATCAATCAACTGATATGTTTTCATTGAAAGTTGATAGCAATCAACTTTCAATGAAATGGATCGAATTTTAATGGATCGAAACATAATCTATTCACTTAATTTTCTTGTAAATATTTTCCAGTTTGTAAGAAGTTCAAAAGAGATCTGAGAGAGAGAGAGAGAGAGAGAGAGAGAGAGAGAGAGCAATGAAATTGAAGTTTACTTACCAACATGGAAAAACACACAGGGCCTGAGAGAATCCACATGTAAACGCTGTCATCTATCCAGCAGCTAAAATTGAAATACACAAAATTCATCATTGGCATATATTTAAGTACAGTAGTTCATATTAATGTTTGCATCCGGAGTCACCAGAGGGTTTATTTTCTATTCGAGCTGTGATCATGCAAATTTGATCTTCCCTTTGTTGATATCGGCTTGAGAAAAATAAAAACAAGAATAAAAAAAAGGTTAATTAAGATAGGATGAATATACGAAATGCATTCAGCAGTCACTAACCTTTACCAGAAATCACGAATGGAGAATTATAATTGATCTTGGATGTTCTTATGAGGTATGTTGACATGAAACTGAAGTGTCTTAATGATATAGTAGCGAATGTTTGGAATTAATTTATTGAGTAGTTTTCACAATAAATCTTCACCCGTTAACTTTACTAGAGACGATGGTTTATGGAATACAGTTATTTATTTTCTATTTTAGAGTTCTTTTAACACTGGTAGTAAGAGAGATCATTGAGGATGCCTACTTCTTGGCAGAGTTTTGGATTACCTGTAGGCTACAAGATGTCTTACCTTCGGAACCACTTATCGTGTTGTGTTAAAGGTGAAGTTAGAAACTGCACTACCTAAGAGGACATCAACCTACATTCGATTCTGGGAAGGAATACATAAACAATGTTGTATAAACAGATGATACGAGAGCCATTATGATATGTAAAATTATAACGCAATATCTAAGACAAGAAAAACTTAACATACAGATGCAAATAAGATAAAGAAAGAGGAGATGAAAACAGTCATTTATATGTATGAGAAACTAAGACTTAAAAGCTTGACGAGAATGAGTAAGATTAGATCCTTTCATGTACAGTATATTATTCGAAGGTAGTCAAAGAAGAAAAAACTGTTGTGTGCTCATCTTCTCTGCATCTATTGCTATGCTGTTTATGGATTTGAAGGGAAGTAAGTGCTTGTTGGAGGGAAACAGAAACATTTAAAATTGGCTTATATGAAAATCCTTTGGAGACCAAATGGTAGAAAGGACCGAAGTGAATGTCTGTTGCGGTGGATTCAGATCGGATGGCAATGCCACAGAACAAAACTACTGAAATATTTACCATCTCATATGATCGTAAATAAATAGGATGGATTGGATTTTAAAAATATACTAATGGATGACAGCATGAGTCGGCATTTCAACGGAAGTGTGCATTAGATAGGATAAGGAATCGATCGATTTTTTTGTGTTTACATGTGTGTGTGTGTCATGACATTTGAACACGGCATCTACGGCATCATAAAGTCGCGTCTCGGTGTATTTCTTCAGTCGTTCATGGAAAGCTTTGCTTATCGTAATGTCAAAGAATCAGGAACGTACTTTCATTTTTACATTTTTCTAAGGATTACACCTGGAGTCACCGGAGTTTTATTTTATTTTTATTTTTAAATCAAATTGGAAAGGAAACTCCAACATCAGTTCTTGTTGTTTATGGTGGAAAATACGCCGAGATCAGCCTTTGCTATGGCTGATCAAGAAACCTCTAACCTTGGCTCAAATTCTACGATATCTGAGTGATGCTAGGGACTTGAAAATTCGACATGCTGTAACTCAAGTTCTGAATATTCTTTCTTTCTTTCTTTTATTCTTCCCCCTACTCCACTCCTTCTTTACACTTCTGCAGACACCCTACAGAGTGCATTGTGCAATCGATTTCGATCCAATTTGGAATATAGTTCTTTAACTTTACGCCTTTTAGGTTTTCCAGAAAGGTCAACCCAGTCAGACTAAATTGTAGGGAAAGATTGTAAAGGAAGAAGGCAAATAAGAAAGTAGAATGTTGTAAAGACCATTGGGATTCCTCGACTGTTTTATTCATGTTATCTAAAAAAAATGAGTGATACCTCGCAAACATGTTATATCTAAAACAAAAGCGAATTAAGTACTGAAAAAAATAAAATAAAATAAAAGGGCTGGCTGTATTTAGAAGCTATTCAACTGTTTTAATTATTAGACTGTAGATTTCCCTCTGGAATTCCAGAAGTACCAGAGCAGCACTAAAAATCAATAATAAGCAAATTAGGTATTTCTAAACTACAACCAAGTGCCTTAGTCAGTCCACTTTTTTTTCTTCTTTTTTTATTTATTAATGAAGTGTGTTTTATGAGTTTGATCACAGCGGCTTCGGGATGATGAAATGGCCGTTAACACTCGAGTGATACTCAACGAATTTGGGTGCACGTGACTTTTCTTCTTTCTCCTCGTTATAACTAGACATATTTCAATGATGGTGCTTGCTTTTACCTACCACAAACAGCATTTCAAATGAACTTCCAGCTGGAACATGCGCATACATGACGACGATATTTATTTGAAAGGAGTTGAACTTAATATGTACATTTAAGTGCTGAACTGCATCGTTTTTTTTTTTCCTAAGGTTATTCCGTCTCGAGACACTTTAATAAGATTTAATAATAGACGAAGAGTGTATGCATATTGTCAGAAATCACTCGCAAGTGTATGGAATTCTCAGTTTTTTTTCCTGACTCTAGTATCATTGTTAACCTGGAGGTTAACGATAGCGTCGAAATATGAAGTTTAATTAGTGTTTATTACAAGCCGTAAATTGCCTTTCCAATCCGAATTGTCTTCTATTCTCCTATATTTTAATTACTTTTTGTTTTGGTATTGTAATTGGAAATTCGATATATGTGGTTGACATTTTAAATGGTTATTAACCCCTTAACGTACCAATTAAAAATCAAAAGCGGTCGTTTTTCTGCCAATTTTTTGGGCGAGTTTTGGGCGAGGGTAATTTGCTAGATCAAATTCATCATTGTTTGAAAAATAATGACGAATTTGTGCAAACGCAAACGAAATAGCCAATACACGCCGTTGGCAACTTTTCTCGGCTGAAAGGAAATAGACACAAGATTGTCTAGCGTCTATATTCGGTTGTATTTATAAGTGAAACCAAAGTTCAAAATCAATTTTGGTGCAATAAATAAAAGACGTGTCACAGACGTCTTTGTATGTTAAGAGGTTAAAAGAATGGTTGAACTTCGTTCGGGTCTACAGTCATCATTTTATCCTGTTTTGTAAATGTTGGTTATTAGCTATCGAAATGGATGTTAAACAATCCATTTATCTTAATAAAACTGCGTGAATACTTTCCTGTATAACTGTTTTTAAAGTAAGTTAGAGAATCAAAGAAATTCGCACAATATCCTGTTTGTGTCATGTACACATTTCGAGAAGACTTGCATAATACTTGACAAATTCTTATTATAGCGTTTGTGTGATAAATACTTAACGCAGTTGAATGGAAATTCTACACATTCCGAGGCCTTATAAGTCACCTCTTACAATTTACACCCAAAAGGAGACGTAAATTACTTGATTCCTTCATAAATTAGTTTCGAAGCAATTTCATTCTTTATCGTTCATACTTCTACATTGATTTTATTATTGTAGCTGCTTCAAGAAATTACATTTTCTGGATCGTTTTTCTTTTGTTTCTCGATGGCTGCAACTTTATAGGTTTCCTAGATGAGATTTCATTTCAGGAAGATGAATTCGCTTTGTTTTCAAGGAGAATATTACCACAGACGCTATACAATAAATGAAATTCGAGTCTCTCGAACGAATATATTCAAACATTACACTTCGCTACTTAACGTTCGCAAAATTTTCGAGCAACTGAAGAGTTATAATTTTTCACGACAACGATTTCCGAAATGCGACTTCCTTGACCTGGCAACGATTTAAATAACAAGAAATAAATTGCATAGCAACAAGAATCAAATGACAAGTAGTAGACAATATTGTAATATTAATTTTGCGATGTGATGACAGTAATACAGATTTTTTTTTTTTTTTAAATTCTGAAACAGACGAATATTGGCAGTCTTATAAATTGATGTATTTTGTGTGTGGATGCATCATTTATATAAAGAAAAGTCAGACTTTTAAAGCTTTTATTTATTGAAATTTCATAGCAAAATGAATTTTTAATTTTTACTCTCAAAATGAGTGCAATATTTTAAACTTGAAGTAATACTAAAACAGAACAGTTCTAATAAAAGTTAGTTTACTAGAACATATAGAATGCAGCATTTTTCCCATCTTTGTTTATCGTATTCATTTACTTCCAATTTATATATTTATGCTCATTTTTATCGTTGGAATTCCTTAAAATGGCTGTGACAGAATCAGAGGCCAAAAATTTGATTCAACGTTAGATGGTTGTAATTACGGTTGTAATTTCAAACTGGTGGGTGATTTCTTACTGTTGAAACCAGTGGTGGCTCGTGGTTTGAAATCGTGGGGGTGCTGCAACTTTCGAAATATACCTACACACTACAAATACGTGTTTGGATAAAACATCAAAATTATGGTAAAAATTAAAAAAAAAACATGAAAAATATAGTTTATTATCGATAAAATTATATAGTTTAGTATAATTCAAAATTACTTAAAAATAAAATCCATTCCTTTAATTGTAATTAAAGGAATGGATTTACAATTTTTGGACATTACAATTAAATCCTTTAATTGTAATCTCCAAATATTTAAAGAGACGGAGTATACACGATAATCACTACGAACACTCTACTACTGGCGCAAAATGCATATAAACAACAGTGGAACTGCGCGACGGACAGTGCCGTATTACGCTAATAGCTCGCATCTCACTATGACGTGCATATGCTTGCGCGTGTAACAATATGACACTGTGGTAAACACAGTGCTGCTAGCGTCCTTCGCCCTCGTAAGTGCTACAAGATGGATTTTTATTATTTTTTATACAAAATAAGAGAATTATATAGGATTGTTGATGATAAAATTAAATATTACAAGCAAATATAAATAAATTAATAAATATATTTATATATCGAGAAAAATTGGGGGGTGCCGCAGTTCCGCAGTGCCTATGCACGAGCCACCCCTGGTTGAAACCATTAGGGCCAGTATATTTTGTCTGTTAACTCTTCTAGCAGGTCGGTCTATTTTGCAAAGAAAACTATCCTTGTTTCCAGGAATCCTTCCACCTCCCTATGACCCGGCTTATCTTCAGTTGAAATCTTTTTAGAAAAATCGTTTTCATTCTACATCGGAATCCAGGTTTTTCTAACTAAACGGCAAATGTTGCTTAATCTTGCGAATGTACTATGCAAGCACTCACTAAGAAGCCTAGTAATTTTTTTTTTCTGAAATCCTTCAAACGTTGGCTACATGCATTTTTTCTTTATCTTTGTACATGTGTCATCCTTTTCTGGTGATGTGGTTGATAAAAATAAACGTTATGAAATAAACTCTTGCGATAAAAACTGCAAGAGTTTTTATCGCATATTTCATTAATTTGTAATGTATTACAACAGTTTCAACGGATTCTGACAGAAAAAAAAATACAAACATGCGAACTAGATTTCTTAGTGGCTAATTTGGCTCTTCAGTTGTTTAGAATAACGTTCTTACATCCAGACAGATTGCTATTCTAATCAAAGCTGCATTGGATGACAAAACTACCTTACAAAAGCGCAGTTTTGTGTACTGGACTCACTGAAATATTAAATCAAATGACAGCTCGTTGCTTGACTGCCAAACACGTTGACTCCAGCTGCACATACTCCAGTCTTGTTTCTCTCGCGAGGTGGCAGCAGCACTCCCTAGAGCAAGGTTTCCCAAACTATGTTCCGCGGAAGGTGAATAAGTGTTCCGCGAGAAGTTCTCCTGGAATTTGTCATTTTAGTTTTCTAAGCATTTTTCATGAATAAATATTTCATAGTGGAAATATTCCGAGGAGAATAATATTCGTGAATATGTCGAAAAGCTCGGACTCAGAACGTCTAATAACATCTGTGTATCGTTAATTTTCACACATCGAAACATTTGGGCAAGGGAATACCGCTGTTATGACTGGTCATAAAAATAGCCTGCAAGCGGATTATAACAATGGGCGGCGTATCCTCTGTTCTCAAAACTGAAAGAAATAACATTTGTGTTTGCAAATGTTAGTGATCAATCAGCATGGAAGTATAAAGAAAATTTTTCCACTAAAATTGAAGATCAAGGTAGTCTGTATCCGGTTCTCAAATCTCGTAATACTGAATACTTTCTTCGCAAGTTTGTATGTAGGGTGAAAGTTTTGAAACCGTAGTGCCGTGATTTTTTAAAAGTAATAGGCCTACAGATTTAAATTTTAACATGCATAAGAGACAAGGGACTTTGTTTAATTTTAGCATTAAGAAATCTCTTATTTGTAGGTGTTTGTGACGCAACAGATAGTGAGTCATTCACCACCAGCCTACAAAGCGATCTCCAGGATGTACAAAGGGAGGGGGAAACTACCAGCACACAGGAGAAAAAGTCTGCATTCACTCGTAAGTACTTATAATAATATGATAAATTTCGGTGATCTAAGGGAATAAAAGGCGTTAGCGAATTTATTATTTATTTTGGTGATCAGAATGGGATATGTCAATGAAAATCAGCACAAATTAATTTAATGATGTTTATGTTTAATTAATGTTTAATCAATTATTAATTAATAATTAATGATCAATTATTAATTAATAATAAAAATCAGCTAAATTAACAATTAATTATCACTTAATACATTACAAAATAACCAAGGTGTTCCGTGAAAATTTCAGGATTTGTGAAGTGTTCCGTTATAGAAAAAAGTTTGGGAAACGCTGCCCTAGAGTCGCATGACAAATGAAGACACACTTCACGTGTTTGTAAATGTTCGTTTACAAGAAAATATTAACAAAGTATATTTATAATGGAAACATTTAAAATTCTCATTACAGTTTATTATTATTTTATTTATTTATTATTATTATTATTATGTTTTTTTTATATAGGAATGTGCTTTAATAGGATAACATTATCGATATAAGCAGCTTTCCTTTAACTATTTCTTTCTTGATTTTATTCAGATATTAACTTTATTATCCCGATCTTGTATTGAACACAAGTTATCACAATTTAGTAACAGTTGTTGACCTACTTACTATACAACATAGCAAAAAAATAGCAGTAAAATTAATTATTAATTTTTAATTTAGATCCTGAATTAGAGAATACATTTGGCTGTTTTTTAATTAAACTGGAGAAAATAAAACGAAACATTATTAAACTGTCTGAATGATCATGACTGGCATTCAATTCTGATTGCCTGTTCAACTTCTGTTTATTATTTTGTTTTCGCAAGCACGTTTCGACATTCTGTAGTCGTTTGCAAAACTAGATTAGAAGCGTTTTTCTGTGATTTTCTTTTCTTTTCTTTTTTTTTTTTTGATGTCGCAAGAATTGCAAATTATGCAACTTGCAGTTAAGCTGTGAGGTGTATTTCCTCAATAAGAAAGCTTTGAAATAAATGGCGAATTGTCAATAGTTCTAATCTGCCTACAACTACAGCAAAGAACTTTATAAAAAGTGTAATAGTAGTCTTATCGGGCGGTCCATCCAATATTTTGAGTCCCACCTAGTATCCTGGGTTATAAATTTGTCTTTAGTATATAAATAGAATAACATAAATAAATAAATATACAAATGGAGGAGTAGGCGAGGCTGTTCAGTCCTAACTAACCTTTGAAGATTGGTGGACATCCAATAATTAATATCTGACTATTAAAGAATTTAAACTGGTCATTAATAGTTTTAATAGATATTTAGAAAGGAGAGAGAGAGAGAGCAGACAACTGCCGCCATCAAGCAGTCCCTAACACTATACAATAGTCTGAAATACGTTGAGTTCTACTGCGATTTTCTTGTGTCGTGGGATGAAAAACATGCCAGAGATGGACAAACTCGCAAAACTAATCGAAGAAAGGCTTACGAAAAGTTGCTCTAGATATCAACTAGAATTAAACCCTTAACAGTTTTTATTCTAGCGACACCTAACGCTACGGATGCAAACGCCATTTTCGCAGCATTTTTACGTGATGTAAAAAAAAAAAGCCATTTTTACATCATAGACATTTTGATGTAAAAATACTCAGAATTACTGCATGTCCTATCCTGGTTTATCCTGGTTTATTCTCAATATTCGTTTCTCAGGCAACGATTCATCATAGTTGGCAGTGTGCCTTCTTCACTAGTTGACATTTATGTAAAATGTCGACAGTCGGTGACAAACACGAGAGCGTTTGGAAAATTATGGATAAATTATCGCAACCCTTCTGATACGGCAGACTGCTCGCAAGTCTTTCCGCACCATTTAAACTCCCGTTACATTTCGTCGAATTCCATTAAGAAATTTAATCTGTTTTCTTACGTTTTACGCATCCTTGCATCTGTTAAGGAGAAGACGAATGCCGATTCTGATTACTGCTAACTTTAGTATGGAAAACTCTGGAGTCCTTCGAAATCATGGGGTCAGGCGACCTCCAGGATTAAAGAATTAATAGTAATATTCGTGTAATTTGGAATCTCGAGTAAAATAAATGATGATACATTTGAAGGAATGCATCTATAAATAAGGACTCATATAATTACGTATAATGTACATAAAAGTGAAAAACTCAGAGAGAGAGAGAGAGAGAGAGAGAGAGAGAGAGAGAGAGAGAGAGACACGTAATAACGAACAGGATAATTAATTCACACTAGAGAGCGCTGCAGTTGGTCATCCATTTTAAGTTTATTCATTATTAATTGTTGCGAATGCAGTTTATTATCTGTGTTTGAAATCAGTTCGTTACGTTACCTGGATTTACTGCTGTGCAAAATGCGACGGTAAGGATTTCTTATCAGTATAATCTAGAATTATTGTAGAGTGTAGAATGTTTATATTAATAGGCAGATATAGAATTCTACACCCTTCACAGCATTTTTTTTATGCACATTATTTTTATGCACTTTTCTAAAGCAAAATTTGCTATCCACATAACACGGAATCAGAATTGGTTTCGTGATATACTTCCAAGTTCGGATAAGTCATTCTTTCTAACTCATCATTAAAAAAAAAAAAAAGCAAGACAATTATATTTTAAAATCAGTTTATGACCATAAAACACAATTTTGACAGAAGAGAGGATTATGGATATTTATGGTTAGGGACATTTCCACAGGTTATTTATGGTCGATGTCAGGAAGAACACTACGCTGTGAAACATGGTTCCATTTATCAAAGAGACAGCTTTTGGAAAACAAGGCCAAGAAGAGGTTACTTATAGTATTTTGAAGTAAATCATAGTTAGCCAAATTTGTCACATATTGTCTAGCTGTGGTTTGGCCTATAATGTAGTTTTAGTATCGTGAATCACAATGCATCCAAGAGAGAAAATTTTTGACAATGCATTTATGAACATCCTATACATCAATGCTTCTCAACCTATACATGCTAAAGGAAAATGCATTTATAATTTATCAATTTAACATAGAAAAATAGTCCAGAATACGTAACATGCTTCTATTCGTCCAGAACTCCATAAAATATTATTATTTTTAACATTTATCAATATATATATCTTTTGATAAATAGGAATTAATGATTTCTAAGATAAATGATATAAGCAACTTCAGTAAGATTATATTCTTTTTTCAAGCCCTCTAAAAGTTAAATTCATTAAATTATTAATTTAAGAGAAAATAAATACTTACAAAAGTACAGACTCGGTGGAGAGTCCTCTAAGCACTGCGTAAGAGACGATTAGAGGCAAAGGCACACCTAAAAATATTAGCATTTGCTTAGATGCCATCAGGTAGATTCAACGATAAATGGTATTTGAACATTAAATACATAATTTAAATAATTTATGCAAATAATCTTGGCTGGTCAATGGGCAACGTTAGTATCGACCAAGCTACGAAGGGTTGCCAGAGCAAGGATCCCATTACATTCTAGACATAGAAGCCAATGTCTAGGTTATACGTCTCAGCATATTTTATTATCCGCAACTAATCGAAGTCTGACTCAAAACATCTCGCCACCTAACCAGTTCTTCTTTTCAGCAGAACTGTAGATATTTTTATTTTGTTATTGCTTGTATAAAATGCATATCAAATTTGTTATTCAAGGTATTTCTCAATGAACAACATTGAATTGTGATAAACTGCTCCAGTATTCTTAAAGGCACTAATGGTATGATTAATATTTCAAATATTAATTTACAATATAATTTATTCTAATACATTCATTATAATTTGATGGCTGCAATAGTGATTTATTCCAGACAGTCTGTTATTATTAATTGCTAGAAACCAACCGATTTTCGTTTAGTTTTCTGCAAGCAGTGATAGCGCCTCCACGCATAGACAGTTGCGAGAAATCCAATAAAAATGTGTGGCGAAACAAATATAGTCGATGATAAACCAGTGTGTAGATATTTTTCTTGCCACGTTTATTTACACTCTTACGCTAAATCTAGGCTACACGTTTGGTAATTTACAACGTTACTAATCACTCATTCTTTAAAATAACATATATTTACAAAGCGTGTCATGTTTAGGGTGAGAGTGTGAATAATTTGTATAATATGGTATACCGGTATATAATAACGAGGAATTTGTCTCCAGTCTTACTAATCACACCCGCCACGTGTACTCGCCACTTGACAAACCAACTGAACACATTGCCGTTTGTAAACTGTAATGCACAAATAATCTTTTTTTAAGCACAAATTATAACTTATTTTTCTCGTTTGTCGATGTCAGTTAAATAAAAGGAGAGAACCAGATGGCGTAACAGCTGATGGCGTAACGGACTTTAAACAAAAGTTAAGAAAGTTTTCACTCAACGAATAGTCGCATATTTGGAAGATAAAAAAAAATTACCAGCTGTCGTTAAAAAAAGAAACCTTCTTAGGAGAACCCGATAAGTTCCTTTTATATAAATAATAAAGGAATTCTCAAGTTTAAAGTACAGACAAAGTTGCCCCAGTGGCACACTCAGCACAAACTATTACGCCACACAGACCCGGAAAAACCTGCCGTCAACGAGGTGTGTCGAACGTTATTCAGTTGAAATCCTCGTTACTGACTGGAAGTCGAAATCGTTGTATTGAAGAAAAGCCCTTAAAAGGCTACATTTTGGTGATCCTGGTATTTGGGGGAGGGGGGGGGGAGAGAAGGAAAATAACGACGGTCCACAGCTGCATTTTAAGTAATGTAGTATCAAGACAGTTCTTAACAAAGGTAAACCAATAGTTTATTTTCGTTACCTTTGTTTTTTTATTTCTGTTTTTTAAACCTGTTCTATACATTTCAGTGCACCATTTATTTATTTTTTCTTAAAAAAAACAAAGGTAACGAAAATAAAGATTTGGTTTACCTTTGTTAAGAAACTATTTTCTTAACAAAGTTTTCTTACTTTCCCCAGAGTAAGGAAAAGTACTCCTCTCTATTAATATTGCAGTATATTTAACCCTCGGGGACTCGCAGCTGATCTGACAGATGCATGCAAAATGTTTATTATTAATATTCTTACACAATTCAGTGTATAGCTTGGAGGTCATGAGTAGCTGTGCATTCATGTTACGAGTGATATTCGTTACTGTTTTTTTTTTTTTTTTGCTGTCAGTTTGGTTTAACACTGTTATGCAAACGTGTGTGATATTTGACAGTAAATTGTATCTGAGAGATACCGCGACCTCCGATGTCAGTATAGTATGGTTTAGTTGTTTTTTTTTTAATTTTTTGTTCAATAATTTCTAGATTGTAACTGAAAATAAATAAACCATCATGTATTACTGAAATAGAGAGCAAAGGCTTATTTATCATGCATGTCCTCTAGGAGATGTGCTTTATTCCATCATTTACATTATGGAAAATACTAAGGAAAGTGATCTGGAGCTTACTCCACCTTTACTACGAGTTGCCCATAAGGTTGCTTATGCTTGCATCCGCCGAAACGTTTAGTTTCTACATATTCGGCACAAAACGTAGTTTCTATATTCAGCTATGAAATAATGTTCGATTCAATATCCAATTAATTTGCTCCATCATGTATTATATTTGCAGTGTTTTTTCATTATGTTTCTTTCTTTTTCTTTCTCAGATATACTGCGACCTACGCTGCGAGCTCCCGAGGGTTAAGAGTGGTTAATGCGATGTTTGAAACTTATATTTATTATTGTATATACAATGCATTTATTTTAAACTTGAATATCATTGGAGCCCGAAACATATCTTTTTGGTGATGATCCTGTTGATTCTCTATCAGTGATACGTAAAAGATTAAAATTTAAAATTTTCTTATGCTTATCTAATTACCTATGATTTTTTTAAAAGTTTTTATAGTTAAAGGAATTAACTATATTCATATTACTGACGACGCCCTTAGGCAGCGGATATATACAAGCCTTCCCTTCACACGAATCACGGCATACCATTACGAATGGTAGTGGAGGAATTTACTACGATGTGTTTAGTTCTTCCAGTTCTAAACTTGAATGCTCAGTACATTCTTCATCATGGCTTTCCATTCTTCTCTATCTATCTATTCATTTCCCACGTAGAAAGAGAAGAATGGAATAAATAAATGAATTATTGTGGACTTATGGAATGTCAAAACACTCTGCGGAATCAAATGCATATTGCCCGTTAGGTTATCCACATGTTTCGCTATTTCACTTATGTAAACACTGTAGATAAGTTTAAATAGTTTGTTTCAATATTAGTCAAATTATCTTGCGTTTTAGCTGAGTTTATTGCCCAAAGTTTATTGCCAGAAGCATAGCGCTTAACACAAGTTAGATGAATTATCGCCGTGTGTCACAGTTCTCAACGTTCGTACACAAAGTAACGCGAGGATAGTTTATTGGTGTTGTTCATTTTCTTCGTTACTTACTTAATGAATGGTTCCAAGTTTGAGAGTGTGGCAGTTAAATTTGGGTGAGTTTACGTTGCTGTCATGAGATAATAAATTTAACAATTAAGGAAATGATCGCACATTGCGTTTTTTTAATGCTCTTCTTGAATTGCGATTGAACTTTGCTATTCAAGAATACTATTCTTGAATAGCGAAGTTCCAGAATAGAATACTATTCTTGAATACTTCTAATATTCAGTTTTTGGCATATATATATATATATATAATGAAGACTTAATTTTGTTTTGTCTTAATTTTCTATTCAAGTGGTCGAACTAAAGAGAAAAATTTTAATAGTGAGCCTAAGTTACTAAATTTATTTAAATTCCATCAATCCATGGAGGAATTATTATGAGTATCATTTGGAGACGTTTAGTCAATAAAAACGGTCCACTCGTGGGGAAAAAATTTTAAAACAATATTATAAATCCAAATGGTTTCGCTAAGAAACGGGGATTATAACGGGAAAATGTTACCAAGTCCTAAGCTTGAAGCTTGGGACTTGTTGCTTGAAGATTGAATCATTTTGAGTACTGCAAGATTTGTCGAATAAACAAGAGGAATGGAATGGACTTTCATCAACAAATTGGCGGGTAGGATTTGAGGTTAGTGAAAGAAGGTCATTTATGTACTAGACGAAAAACGCGGACCTCTGTGTTACTTCCACACTGACATAGAAATCCAAAGAGAGGAAACCATCTACTACGCTACTCGAACAATCTGAGAGAGAATTTGCGGTCCATTTGCAAAGGGCAGAATGTAAACCATAAGAGGGGAATCTGCTGAAAAGACGAGGCCTATGACAAACCTGATGAACACATTAGAAATGTTAAGGACAGCCACATCAGTTTCTTTAAAACCTTTCTGAGGCTTGTGTCCAAAGATGGATAAGGATTGCTAGCAGATCTGCTGTGAATTGAACTGTGACACACGGCGATAATTCATCTAACTTGTGTTAAGCGCTATGCTTCTGGCAATAAACTTTGGGCAATAAACTCAGCTAAAACGCAAGATAATTTGACTAATATTGAAACAAACTATTTAAACTTATCTACAGTGTTTACATAAGTGAAATAGCGAAACATGTGGATAACCTAACGGACAATAAGCATTTGATTCCGCAGAGTGTTTTGACATTCCATAAGTCCACAATAATTCATTTATTCATTTCATTCCTCTCTTTCTGCATAGGAAATGAATAGATAGAGATGAATAGAAAAGACTGTACTGAGTGAAGTGTAGAACTGGAAGAACTAAACACATCGTACTACAAGTAGAGAAATCCATTTATAGTAACTAATTAATTTGTGGATAGAGCATCCATAGCTCAGTCTGTATAGACAAATCCTTTGGTTGGAGAAATCTGAGTTCGAATCCCATCTGGTTCCTTCACACCTTCAATTGAAAAGTCCTTTTTTCTACTGAAGGTCAGTTAGATTTTGCAGGTTTTTCATTTCCGGAACCTCAAGTTTTTCGTCCAGCAACTATGCAAACCAGCATCAGAACGCAATTTACAGAAAATGCATTACAACCAATAATAATATATTGGTTTCATAAGATGGCGCTAAACGTCCGTGTGGGCATCCTGAAAGTTGTATCGTAATAGCTAATAATAAATTGTGGATTTTTAAGTAGCAAAGAAGTTGACCGAGAGAGAGAAGAAATTTCACCGATTAGTATCAGCAACGTACAGAAAAAGGCTGATTGTTGTAAAAAGCAGGAGGTAAATATTTTTGATTTGGATACATACATACATACATACATCTTCAAGGCCCACCTTTCCTAATTGGGTTGTGGGGGAAAACAGCTGCAAGAGGAACTTCCAATGGTCACAGTCCTCTGCCACCAAGCTCAGGTGTTCTGGTGGGATTCCCAAACGTGTCCACCCAAGGTTTTGGATATAATCTATCCAGCGAGTCCTTGACCTTCCACGTGGCCTCCCACTCTCTGGCTTGGCAAAGAGGGGCCTGCTGAGGGAGCCTCTCCTGTTGCATTCTGACCAGGTGCCCATACCAACGTAACTGTGATCTCTCAACACGGAGAAGCAACGGTTGAGTATTGAGTGTTCCCAAATTTCAGAGCTTCTGAGTCTGTCGAGTCTTGTCAACCCCGCAACCCCTCGAAGGAACCTCATTTCAGCCGCTTGGATTCGTGTCCGCATTCTTTCGGTCATTACCCAACTCTCATTACCATAGGTGAGGATGGGGATATAGACTGTATTGAAGACAGCCAGCTTTGCCTTCTGGCTTAACTCCAGCTTCAATACTACCGAACGGCCAAGCTTCCATAATATTGAGCTAGCTAAGCCGATTCGAGTATCTAGCTCTACATCCCATTTTCCATCATCGTGAATATGGACCCAAGGTATTTAAACTTCTCCACCTGCCTCATTGGGACTCCACTTACATGTAGAGTGCACTGGGATGGTTGTCTTGAGACCACAAATGTTTCAGTTTTGGCCACACTGATCTTCATTCCGGCGTCTGCACAAACAGCTACAAACCTATCCAGGGTCCGCTGGAGGTAATCTGTGGAAGAGCTAAGCAGAACTAGGTTATCTGGAAAAAGCAGAAGTCCAATGCTACATCTTCAAATCCTGACACACTCACTGCCTCGGCTGTGCTTATCAATCCAGTCCATAAATATGAAAAGGAGGGGTGACAGAACACATCCTTGGCGGAGGCCAACAGAGACTGTGAAAGGTTCAGACTTTGTGCTGTTTACCCTGACACAAAACTCTGGGCATTCGTACAGGGACTAGATGGCAGCTCATAGTTGGTCATCCACTCCATACTCCTGTACTACTTGCCAAAGCTTATCCCGAGGAACTCAGTCATATGCCTTCTCCAAGTCCACAAAACATGTGTAGACATTCTTGGCATATTCTCAAGATTTCTCAAAGACTTGCGTTAAAGCGAAAATTTGGTCAGTTGTGCTTCTACCAGGATGAAAGCCACATTGTTCTTCCTGGAACTTTACCTCAACTATGCTCCTGCACCGTCTTTCCAAGCACCTAGCATACACTTTCCCAGGCAGGCTGAGCAGAGAGATTTCACGATAGTTACTGCAATCATTCTGGTCTGCCTTCTTGAAGACTGGTATTATTATGCCTGTCTGCCAATGCTTTAATGCACGCCCAGATATCCAAGCAGCCTGACACACTCGAGTCAGCCAGAGAACACCGTCTCGATTTAAGGCTTTTAGCATTTCGGGCCGAATTTCATCATCGCCAGCAGCCTTGCCCGATTTTAGCGATTTTATTTCTAAATGAATCCCTTCTGCTGTAAGCCTAGCCATTGCCCCGATCTGCGTCTCTTGGATGTCCACAACTGCTGGGCCACACGGGTTAAGAAGGCTCTCAAAGTATTCCTTCCATCTGTGGAGGATATCCTTCTCGGTTGTTAAAAGTGCACAATCAGAGGCCTTAATTGCCCTTGATGTGCACGATATCCTCCCTCGAAGGCGGCGGATGGTCTGCCAGAATACTTTGTTTGCATTTGCATAGGATAAGTCTAATATCTCTCCAAAGGATTCCCAAGCCTTCTGCTTTGCTGTCTTTACTGCCACAGCAGCAGCTTTTCTTGCCTGAGCATACCGCAAATGTATCTCAGGTGACCTGACCCTAAGCCATGTTAGGTAGGACTCCTTTTTTTGCCTGGACAGTTTTTTGGACTTCTTGGTTCCACCAAGGTGTCTTTTCTCACTGCCCGTTGCCACGCCAAGCCGCTTTCTGCCACAGCATAAGAGTGCCTAAGCAGTTACAGCTGTTCTGAACAGCTTCCACTCCTCCTCAACATCTGCAGTATGCTTCGTAATTTCTTTGAACCCTGGAGGAAATGTGATCTGCAAAATTCTTCCTCACAGCCTCATTTTCCAATGCCTCCCATTTCACGCGGTATAGCTGCTTAAGCCTACCAGCGTTGATGGTAGCATCTGGTTTTTTAAGCCGTAGAGTGCACACAACAAGGTGGTGGTCAGTTGACAGTTCCGCCCCTCTTCTCAAACAAACGTCCAACACTGAGGAAAATAGGTCTGCTGAGACTATAAAGAAGTCAATCAGAGCCCTTTGTTCTAGTGTACCCCTTACCCGGTATACTTATGGACTCCTCGGTGCTGGAAGAAGGTATTCATTATGGAAAAGCTGATAGTACAGCAGAAGTCCAATAATTTCACCCATTCGCGTTAAGGTCACGGCCGCCGTTCCTCCCAACTACACCCTTCCATGTCTGGTCATCTGTTCCAATATGTGCATTGAAGTCACCCATTAGTAGGATTGATTCCATGTCTGCCACCCTGTTAAAAGCAGCATCCACTTCCTCTAGGAAGGCAGAGTATTCTGACTCCAGATTAGGTGCATAGGCTTGCACCACAGCCAAATCATGGTTTTTCATCTGAAGCCTTAACACACATACCCGTCCCCCCAATGGGATCCACTCAGCAACACAGTCTGACAGCTGGGGGCTTGTGAGTATCCCCCACACCCGCCTGAGCAGACATTGTCGGGCTCACACCAGAGTAGTAGAGCTTCCACCCCTTATCCAGATTGACAGTTCCAGAGCTTCTCCTCTTGGTCGAAGAAAGCCCGACTAAGTCTAGCTGGTAGCGCTTGGCTTCCTCGACCAGTTCCACCTTCTTCCCTGTCAGAGAGAAGATTTTCCAGTTGCCTAAAGCCATAGTCTGGTGCCGTTGTCTTAGCCATTTCCGTCCTTTTGCAGAATCATTTCTTTGCGCTGCCCCTAAACACCTCCCGAAACGGGTAGCGGGCCCATTGATGGAGTTTCCTCTAGCAGAGTGCTGAGGCTGAGGAGTGGTGTCTACGGGAGACTGTAATATATTTTTCAAACGGGTCCCTCTGCCTAAAACCCGAACGTGTCCCTTGGTAACCCACGCAACGGACGTTGCGGCATGAACATTTTTTGATGGCATGATCATGTTACAGTGTTTGATAATATCCTGTTAGCACAAGAAGAAATGACACTGCAAAATAGGAAAGTTTTCCCTCGAATACTCTAATAGCATTCGGGTGAAGGAGCAAGAAGAGAAGAGAAGAGAGAAAGAAACAAGGGAGGAAGAGGAGGGATCAGTCTACAGATAATATAACAGATGTATATTACATGAAGTAAGACATGGTCCAGCATCAGATACCGCGGGTTTGCCACGCCCGTACTCACTAATGTGAGCCTCTGAGGTTCACTTTAGTTTGATTTGAATGCGTAGTTTAAATGGGAGTTTTTTTAAAATGGATATGGGGAATGTAGTACAGGCTCAGTGCAAGAATGTAGTATAGGCGCTCTTGGAAGAATTCCTTTCTGGAATTTTGTGTTTAGTAGGAAATGAAAAGTCACATTCGATCAAGGATTGTTTCAGTTATTTGACTAAGAAAGAGACAGCGAAAACAGTAAACAGACCGTTAAAAGGAGGGGTAGAAATTGGGAAGGTCGTCTCAATTCTCATTTGCTACTATTGACTACCAGAGGACACGGGATTGAGACAGACTGGCTTCACGAAGGCCGGACCGGGAAGCGAAAGATTATTGTAAGAGTCAGCCTTACAATAATCCTCCAAATACACTGATATCTTCAGTGTATTTGGAGGGAGGGAGGACGATGAGGGTTATCTGGTATGAACAAATTGTGTTCAGAATTGATAGTTGATTATTATTTCGAAAATTTGCTAAAACCTCACAGACATCTCGTGTGCATATCAAATGTTTTTAAATTCTATCATAGCGGATGGAAAGAGATTTTTCATCCTATCTACTGTTCCTGTAATAATATCAAAACAAGAGACTTCCTGTTTTCTTTTTAATGCAAGAATACGACGAGCAAGACGTGTGGAAATTAGATTGTTATATATGAAAGAAGAAAGGGCACGTTCAGATAATTTCAGCACCGTTTCGCTCCCCTCCCCGCGTTCTAGAACTGTTCGTATTGAACTAAAAATCAGAATGGCGAAAACTTTTTTAAGGTTTCCATAAATAACAAATTTTAATAAAATGCCTCCAGTCAGACGGGTAGACACATCAAATCTAAAAGGTGCTTACGTATTTTTGCGAAATCCCATTAAAATAGAAGTTATTTTGCCAGATAGTCATTCCTTTATTAGTATGACGTGTAAAATTTGTTTCCCCGCTCATTGCCTTTTACCACCTAGGTTAGCGTTTTTTACATGGTGCAGATGATAAGTATAGAACCATAAAATATTAGAGTGACTCTCTTTTCAAGCAAAAAGTAACAATTCCACAGATGTTAGAAAAGAAAAGAAATAAGTCCTTCGCCTTCGTAATGAGTAATATATGTGAATTGTAGTCTGCGAACCATAATCGTTTTATTATAGTATAATCTTATAATTATACTATAATAAAACGTTACCATTTAAACCAATCACATGCAAGTAAACGTATGTGATGACAATTCACAATTCCGATCGCCATTTATAATCCCGAATGCGCTACTCCAAATATTAAAGTCTAACCGATCTGTGTTTCATGTTTAAAATTGTTCTGCTTCTTTGACACACAACATACTATAACTTTCAAACATACTTAAATATACAATATTTAAGTGGTACCTTGGATTGCGAGTAACTTGGTCTGCGAGTGTTTTGCAAGACGAGCAAAAAGTTTTAATAAATTTTAGTTTCATAAACGAGCGAGGTCTTGCAATACGAGTAGAGTATTACTTATAAGCTTTGTCTGCCAAGCGTCACGTGATCACAAGCCTCTCGGGATTGTGGGTAATCGTCTCGCATGCTCGGTCTCAGTCAGCATACCTCATTCGTATAGTCAACATTCGTGCTAGCGTTGTGACCACGCGTGTGTGCATTTTTTTTTTTATTTTGTGTCCAAATGTAGTGACTGTTCTTTATTAACTGTACTACGACAATGGCCCCAATGAAGAAAAGGGTTGAAAAGGAAGGTAAGAAGAAGGAGATGATTACGGTGGAAGTTACGAAGGAAATCATCAGGAAGCACGAACATGGTATGCAAGTGGTCGCCATCGCAAGATTTTATAAGAAGTCTACGTCAACGATTTGCACAGTATTAAAGAAGAAAGAAGAACTAATGGGGCTAGATGTAGCAAAATGAGTCACGAGAGTATCAAAGCAACGGCCACGTATTCTGGAAGATGTAGAAAAGTTGCTTTTGGTGTGGATAAACGAGAAGCAAGTAGCAGGCGATACTGTGACCGAGAACTTGATCTGTGAGAAGGCAAAGGCCTTGTACGCCGATCCCGTAAGTAAACTGCCAAGTACGTCTGCAGAAAACGAAGAAGGCTTCAAGGCGAACAGGGGATGGTTTGATAACTTTAAGAGGAGAAGTGGCATCCATAGTGTTGTGTGGCCCGGAGAGGCTGCGAGTTTGGACGCAAAGGTAGCTGAGGCGTTCGTTGCCGAGTTCCAGAAGCTCATGGTTTCCGAGTGTTATCTGCCGCAGCAAGTTTTTAATTGCGATGAGACGGGTCTTTTTTGGAAAAAGATGCCAAAGAGGACCTACATTGCAGCAGAAGAGAATGCAATGCTCGGTCACAAGCCCATGAACGATCGTCTCACCTTCTTGCTGTGTGCTAATGCAAGCGGTGATTTCAAAGTCAAGCCCCTGCTCGTGTATTATTCTGAGAATCCACGAACCTTCAAGAAATGCAAGATGCAAAAGAGCCAGTTAAACGTTATGTGGAGGTCCAAAAGCAAAGCTTGGGTCACTCATACCTTGTTCGTTGAGTGGATTAACGAGGTCTTCGGTCCTGCGGTGAAGAAATACCTTTTAGAAAACAAATTGCCACTGAAAGTGTCTTACTGGTTATGGATTACTGCTCTTGCTCATCTTCCAGGCCTTGAGGACGACTTACTGGAAGAATTCAAGTTCATTAAGGTCAAGTTCCTTCCTCCCAACACTACTCCATTACTCCAGCCCATGGATCAGCAGTTCATTTCGAACTTTAAAAAGCTTTACACCAAGGCACTATTTCAGCGATATTTCGAGGTGACCGAAGGAACTAACCTTACCCTCCGAGAGTTTTGGAAAAATCATTTCCACATCGTAAACTGCGTTAAGATCATCGATACAGCTTGGGATGTGGTCACCAAGAGAACCCTTAATTCTGTTTGGAGAAAACTGTGGTCTGATTGCGTTGAGGGGTTTGCTCATGAACAGGAGCTGCCAGTTGTCGAATAAACTGTGTCCTTGGGGAAGACCATGGGACTGGAGGTGAATGAGGACGACATTCAAAAGCTGGTGGAGGAACATGGCCAGGAGTTTACCACCGACGAACTGATGGATTTGCATCGCGAGCAACAGTAACAGGTTAGAGGAGATCTCGTCTGAGGAGGAGGAGAAAAAGACGGAGACATCCCTCTCTTCAAATGAGATTAGGAAGGTGTGTAAAATGTGGGGAAACAGTGCAAAATTTTGTAGAAAAGCACCACCCGAGTAAGGCTGTGGCAATGCGAGCGATGAATCTGTTTAAGACAATGCAATGTCATATTTCCGTGAAATCCTCAAAAGGAGGCAAAAGCAAGTGTTATTGGATAGGTTCCTTGTTAAAGTCGCACAAAAAGAAAAAGAGTCAACAGACAGCAGTGATTCCGTTAGTGACAATGAAAGTCGTCCTACCCAATACAATTACTGTAATATGTAATTGTAATGTAATTAATAAATTCGATTACTTTATATATATTACATTTAAATAATAAAAATATAAAAAGGTATATGAAGATATATGTATTTTGTATTAATCATTGTTATATGGATATTTTTGAATTTTGGAACGAATCGTCTGAGTTCTCATTATTTCTTATGGGGAAATTCGCTTTGATATACGAGTGCTTTGGATTACAAGCACGTTTCCGAAACGAATTATGCTCGCAAACCAAGGTGAATGAAAACATGAAATACAAAATCTTAAATTTGTTATTATTAAGAGATGCCTTTATGGGACCTAAGGACACAGCGGAAGGGTGTACACCACACGACCCATCGTCGATGCTATTTAATCCAACACTTATTTAGTGTTTTGGTCTATTAATTGCGTGTATTCTATGGTCGAATTTTTGGTATAAGGGAGGAAAAACAGTCTCCTGGATTTTTGAGTCTCCATCTCAAAAATCACCTTCAATAGAATCCATATAAAGATTGTGATGACGACAACCGAACTCCGGTCTTTTCCAATCGGAGGGACTATGGCCAGGTCGTGCACACTGAGATTCAGGCTCTAAGAAAAAATAATCTCAGTACAGTAGTATAAATTCTAATACTCATAGTCATAAATGTAAATAAATAAAATCGTTTGTAATGTAGGAGGGAAAGGAAGGACACTGACAATGTTATATCCAGTACAATACAATACAATACAATACAGTACTGAAATAAGATTAAATATACCTGCAGACCACACACACACACACAATCATTTTTTACTCTGTTATCCCGCTCCAAGTTCAAGACGATATACATATTTTACAGTCATAATTAACTTCAAGTTTACTCAGCGTTTTTCTTCTAACCTAAAACGGTTAGAAGAAAAACGTGTCATCTCAAAATCAACGAAATCTACTGAAAGAAAATAGTTCGGTCCTTGGCTGATTTTCTACCAAACATGCGTGCAACACTTGTTCACATGGGAACAAACTGTCCTAAATAGGGAAAGAAACTTTAGTTGGAAATAATGAATTTTAATTAATTCAAGCTATTATTAAACCGGAGAAGCCATTCTTTGATTTATATAATTTTTTTTATTAATGCTGTTAAGAAAGAAGGCGAACTTATATACTAAAACTTACCCCATCCAATCAAGTAGAACCACTTCATAATCTTAGATTCTGACACGAAGGCTACGACGAGAATCGTGTGCAGGTAGAGTCCTTCGCAGAACATCCAGAAATAATTGCACACTAGAAAGTAGTGTACAAGAATGTGAAGGGCTTGACATGCGGGCTAAAGAAAAGAAAAACCAATTGGTTGATGGAAAGATTAACTGAGATGTACATTACAAAATGACAGATTAGATGAAATTTTTACCTCGTTGTTCATGACAACATTCGGATTGTTTACTACTGCTGTGTACCAGATGATCCACATCGTGTTGTTTATAATCAAAGATACGAACAAATTTTTATGAATGGTGGTCCTTGTGCACTGTAGTGACCTGGCCAGTAAATACAGAGGTCATTATAGTTAAGAAATAATAAACACGTGACAACTTCAATAAGTTTATTGTTAGAATTTGACAATGCAGCATATAAATCAAGAACATTTCTTTACAAACTATAAATAAAACAAACAACAAAATTTCTTATATATATTTCCGTATGTTAATCTTTAGTTTATTTTTAAAATACAAATTAACAAAATATTGTATTTCTTTTTAAAAATAAAATAAGCATTTGTTATATACGCCTATTTAAACGTGCACATTAATATATCGTATAATTTTGTTGTATATCTCAGTCCTTCCAATCTCTTTTTATTTATTATCACTGAGAGAAACTGTCATGTAATATGTTAATATGAAATACTAGTAGCACACGAACTAGTTTCGCTCGCCTTGCCTGTAGCGCCTCCTATCTGATTCGAGAAGACGATGCAACAACACTTGGGGTTTACAGCACGCGACATGAGCAAACTGCTCGAGAATGCACGCAAATAACATAGTTGCTTAGCGTGCTAGTCATGATCAATTTTAACTGGGGGTATTGCAATGTGTAACATTCTCTACGCATTTTACAGATCTAATCGAAGCTACGAATGCTCTAAGTAAACTGCTATAGCTTTTATTTATTTTTACAGGATGGGATCTAAATTATTTAAATAACTTTTAATATTGTTCTAGAATTCAGAAATAATGAACAACATCGCTGCTTATCATTGCAGTAACGCATGTTAAACTTCTTTTCAACAGATGATATATATATTTTTTTAGTTTAATATGGAACTCTCGGTTGTATCGATGATGTCATGCAATTTCTTGGAAATTGCATGACATCATCGGATTTTCAATCTCGCGAAGTCTTATAAGACTTTATTTCCATCTTATCTGAAGCGAGTTGGCCGGTCTCGTAAGAAGGCAGAGTTCCTCACCTGGAAACTGAGATTTTTCATCGCTGTAAGCAGAAAAACTGGCCAAAAGCTCACAAGTAATTTACGGAAAAATACTCCAACGATCATAAAGATAACCACTTTATTCTACCGACTTAAAGTTGAAGGAAACCAAAGATACACGACGCGCTTAAAGGCTGGGAAAATACCAAAAAATAATAAATGTTATGTAAGGTTTATTGAGGTACTTGGAAACAAGCTTAATAAAATTCTCGTGTATCGCAGATGCATTTCAAATAATCCTATCGATATTCGAAGATCACTATAGGGATAACTACCGAAATGACATTTTCAGGATTTACTGATCCTGAAAAGGTTAGTCTTTATTGCCTTATTTGCACAACTCTTCATTAATTAAGTCTGTCATATTTTCACAACGTTACAACTGAAAAAAATGTCATGCGAAATGAAATCTGATGTACCAAGCCAAGCCTCAAACAGTTTTTAGCACTAGGCAAACAATAAATTGCTGCTATGAAAATTACACCCATTATTTTTCCTGCGCAAGAGATTTTTCTTTACATGTGACCCGCTCACATTGCACATTATTTACAGCCAGGAAAAAGGAAAGAAAAGGTGACCGAATACCTTGAAGTTTACTTTTTGATAAATAAAATGAATAAATTCTCAAACTTTCTTTACAAAGAAAGCCGGCAGAGCTCCTTTAGGCACAATTTTTTGAATACGTAATACACACATCTGTTACCTTCTGGTGGTCCTAAATCTTAACATTATTAATATTGTCTGTAATAGTGTGACCTCTACGGTGGATTTTTTGTGCCGTGTCACTCAGGGAAAACTATAAGTTAGAGACCAACTTCAGTACACGCGCACATTAAGACACACAGCAGCTTTTTTATGCAGCATTGTCCACTCATCTTACTTCTGCATTCGCGTCACTCTTCAGGACATAATCTGTAAATTATGCCATTATATATATATATATAGCCAACCTGGCTGGCCTAGTGGTTAGCCTATCTGCTTTACCGCCAAAATGGCTGTGGGTGCGAATCCCGCCGTCGGCATGGGTGTTTTTGATTGTCTGTGGAAATACTAGTGGTGGTGGTGGTGGTGATCGGCGGTAGATAGCGTTGGTGCAGTTGCAGTCAGTTAGTAGTTTGAGTTGGTTGTAGAGTAGGTGCCCTCCCTGGAGGTGTCAAATAATAATTATAATAATAAAATATCACAAATTGCTCGTGCATATGTTTGATAAAATTAATATATGATTTATATCAAAGGTGTCGATAACAACGAAATCGAAAGGATGATCTATAGCATAATTCAGTAGCGCACTCAGGATTTAATCTTGGGGGGGGGAGCGAGTTGAGTAGACGATTTGAGAATATACACTATGCATCGCATAGACCTATGACTGAGCATCTGCAATGATCGCTAATTCATTAGTAGTATAGCAATAGAAGACACGACACAACATAAATAAATAAAAAAAAGAATTTTAATTAGGAAAAGATTTTTAGAAATTTTCTAGTGTTTTTTTTCCTTTTTCTTTGGGGGTGCCAGGGCCCAACCCCCCCCCCCTCTGGGTGCGCCAATGGCATAATTTACAGATTATGTCCTGAAGAGCAACGCGAATGCAAAAGTAAGATGAGTGGACAATGCTGCATAAAAAAGCTGCTGTGTGTCTTAATGTGCGCGTGTACTGAAGTTGGTCTCTTACTTATAGTTTTCCCTGAGGTTGACTAGAGATCAGAAGAGAGAGAAGGACGACTAGTTCTGCGAAGGGAAAAAAATGGGATAACAAAGAAAGTTAGATCAACAGGCCATTACTGAACCTAATGACACTTGGCAAAAGCACGGGAAACAGCCGAGCTCGTAATATTACCTCCATGAAACTTAATTTCAGAGTGGCGTATTGAAAGCTTTCTGAAAACTCAATGGACATATGCTATAGTCACGTGACTAAATCAGATGTGTTTATGAAGCATGACTCACTGCAAGGTCTATTACTTTTGCTATTTGCAATACAATTGTTTCGAGTTATGAAAGCATATGGTCATGAGGAGCTGCTTAGCCATTATATCATCTTAAGAAGGTTATTTATTTTCGATTATCTCCGTGCTCCTTCTGATGTTTCACTGACTAATAATTGTTGCAGTACTTTGGATACTTCGTCTTCTTTCTTACGCAGGCATTCAATGTTTCCAAACTTTAAAAGTTTTTCAATAGTAAGGGTGGGTATCGAGTGTCCACCCCGGCTACGATTTGTGGAACAGATTTTCCAAACTTCCCATGCCATTTGTAGAAAGGTAAGCGACATAATTAAGAAGATCTCTGTTGATCGGAATAAATACGGGTATTATTGGCAGTCTATACCAAAATGTATAGAATATTTCATTTTATTGTAGCATACAATAATGGAATCACCGAACTTTAAAGCAATGAATACGAAATTTCGTATTCATTGCTTTAAAATTTCGTATTTAAATGTTACTTATTTTTTTTTATTATTTCATGATAAAACTATATAATATTAATGCACAGTTTATTTTCAGAAACGTAAGTAAATCGGTTTGAGTTAGCTTTATTCAAATATTTATGAAGTCAAAAACTTACCTGAAGTAGGTGAAAATGAACAGGGACAATGAAAGAGCAATCAAAGAAACACAATATCCCCCTATGTACAGATTATTCACTTGCTGGCGAAACTGCATTACAAAGAAACACAAATCAGAAAGATTTTTCAGTGGAAACTCATAAATATATGAGTTTAGGAAATAATTATATTGAGTTATAAAATAAAATCCTCTAATATTCTTTATTCCCCAACGACAGTAGACGAAACCTTTAACCTAAAATGATCAGTGATAGTTGAGTTCATAGCTATGGACGATTTCAATAATTTGGGACGCGAGTATGGAAAACGGCTACTGTCATCTCGTATTCCCAACCTTTAACTAGCATGTTACTATCTGAAAACAGTATAACTTCTTGGTTTATTTTATGGAATTGTGCGGATAAAAACCCGAGTTTTCGAGAAAAATCTTAATTGCCTGTGTCAGAGATTGACTGGCTGAAAAATAAAACACAAGAAAAAAATTCGCGTAGTCAACCACTAGAAACGAACCTGCAATGGTATTTTCCTCTGGCACTCTATTAGACTAAAAGCACGATAAACGTTCGATTAATTATCTTACGTTTGCTAAATCTCATCATCAGAGCATTATTGCTTTTAACATATTAATTTCAAACCTGCCTGTTAATGAGATAATTTAACTAAAATTATTCCAAAGTTTGTCTCCACTTCGGTATCTGCAGTTACGAGTTGGTGGGCGTCGACATGTTCAGAAATGTTTATTTATTTATTTTTCATTTTTTATTTCTATTTATTTATTTATTTTTACTTTTGCTTCCATTTTGGAAGCAAAAATAAATAACAGAGAAATGTTTTATGAATTGCTGTACTGGTGAATGCGGGTCGAGAAGCTCCTTGTAAATATAAGTACCTGATCGAAGTAAGACCTTGAGTTTTAAAAAGTATCCCTACAGGCAGATGTTGTTTATTTAAGTTTGTTCAATAAATAATAAATAAAGAGAGAGAGAGAGAGAGAATCTTTGACGAAAACAATGATAAAATTGGAATTTTGGAACAACTGCTTTGCTAAATCTAAAAGTGAAACAACGTTGATCTGTCTTCTTAAACATCATAAAATCGGGTGCCAGCTAAAACGGCCGACTGTAATCTGCGGAAGTGTTCCAATATTTTTTTTTTTTTTTAAATTACAAATAGACTTTATTTGGAGTTTTGGTGTTTAGTGAACACCCGGAGATTTCCTTGCAACACAAAATTTAATGTGATTAGTAACGAAATATAAATGCTTGACTTATTGTAGCAAGTTTTTCTTTTGATTTGTCTACCCCTTGGCTCTACTAGCAAAGCCTTTCGTAGCGTAGGACTGAAAATAAACATTAAATAAAATAAAATAAGATGTTAGTGAGAATTGCGATGAGATCTATTTTGGACACACAGAAATCGCTGAAATAACCCGATAACAAAAAAAAAAAATCTAACTTGAGATGAGGTTCGGAAGGTTCATGCGATGTGAGAAAATCAATTTGTAAAGCAAACCTCTGGTTTTTATCGACTATATTTTGTTCGTAAGTGAAACAACTGGAACGAAAGAGGAAAGCTAATGCATCATCACTATTCTGATGTCGTGTTTCCTCTCTGTGTTAATTAAGTTTATCTCCTATTCTCAAAACTGGATAATCTGTTTTGTGAACAGAGGAATAATTTGGAGATCGAAATGAACAGAACCGTGGTGGGAGTTTTATAAATGTTTTATTTAATTTACATTGCAAATTATGTGAAGGAAGAAAGATAACAAAGACGAGTTTACAATGAATAAAGAAATGACAGATCATCTTATGCAGCAAAAATGACAGAATGTTTACGATGAAAAGCCAAACGGCTATTTTTTTCTGGCGAGGTTGATAAGTTAAGGGGATAAAAATCCCTTATTGTTTTTCAGCCAGTAAGCGAAACTAAGATCGAAAACTACGATCTGAACGTTTCATGCCGACGAACTGTCGACGGATCCAAGCGTAAGTGACCACTTGGTAGTGCCACACCCAGGCAACTCGTTGCAAAGGTGGAGCAAGATCTCTCACTATTCTTGATATTTTCTCATAATGTAAAAACACACAACTCCTAGGAGTTGTAGAACTGCTTTACATTATGAGGAGACGTCACTACCCAGACCGGTTTCAACCTTTTTTGAGGTCTCATCAGTGAATAGCTAGACCTAGAATATCAGAGTTTAAGTGAAAAGAACTTACATACTTTCGCTATAAATTCTTCCATGTTCGGTCTCAAGAGCAGGGTTTCCGGATTATGTTTAGTTGACCCATGAATTTCATCTCCCAGGCTCCAACCGGGCAGTGATATTCGTGAACCAACAAACGATACAGACATCCATGGTCACAGCGACCTTCGCACCCACGGCTATTAAATTGAACCTAGTTTACCTGTTAATAATTCTTATACCCGATAAGAAAGTTGACAAACTTATATAACTGATTTTTGGTTTTAAAATACTCATTTTTGAAAAGAGTAGATATCAATAAAGAAAAATAACTTCATCGTAGACATTTACGTATTTTTCTTACTAGTTTTCATTTCACAATTTAATATTGTACATGAAAGTTCGCAAAATAAAGAAGGTTTATACCAAAAAATATATTATTTTCTCCAAAGCGACATAAAATTGCACACAAAAATAAGAGAAATTACATCTATTCAATTCATTATATTCATGGATGTAAGCAAATTTATTCCTTTACATTTCAAATAAAGCACGTTTGTTTTTTTTTTATCAAAGGAATTTAAAATTTCATGAAAGAGTCCGATCTATTACATCACAAAAGGATTTTAAACGAATCAAACGAAATGTGAAAGTGTGTGTAACTATCAGTTTGGAACTTCTCCAAGAAAGGTGGAAAGAAGAATCAAAGCACTAATGAACAGATCACGGCATGATCTTCATCCAAGTGAGGTTCGTAAGAAAAATAGTCAAATGGTAATGGCTGAAGGGGACTAAACAAGAAACGTAAGGAAAATAGAGCACTCCAAAAGTAACACGAAGGACATGTGAAGTAAATAGCAGAGGACGAGATCTGAGAGGGGAATCAATCTCATGAGAACATACTTTCGAAAGAGCTGTAAAGTTTGTAAAGCCTTACGTCTCGGAGGTTTTCAGTCTGGTTTTCAAAGAATTATTTTAATTGCTTTTGAGCAAAGAAGCCGGTTGTGAGAGAGAGAGAGAGAGAGAGAGAGAGAGAGAGAGAGACTGTGTCTGTTTTATTCAATGGTTGTGTTCCAGTGGTCACAAAGAACTCTCCCAGTCGATGTTTTGATTCTAATATCCAAGTTTAGACGTTAAAGTTTTAAACTAAAGTTTGGCTTTGACGTTTACAAGAAGGGGTATCTTTTAGAGGGAGACATCCACAGGAAAAAACAGCAGAATAATGACTCTCCATCGTCCCACTAACAATTGTAAATAGGAAAAATTCCATCGCTTGTCTGCAAGTCACGTCTTCCTCTTTGCACTTTCTCCCTTTTGTGTCAAATGACTTCGTTCTAATAATGACAGTAAAGTGCTACTAACAGCGCTCCGAGGATGGGAATGTCTGCCAGAAACAACTGGAGAAACCATTAAATGTCCCGAGAATGAGAGAGAACGCTGCAATAGCGTTGATGTTTATTCACGTTTCTGTCACTATGCTTTTCCGTGTGTAGGTGCTCGAGGAGGTTTTTGAACACACACACACACAAAAACGCAGACGCCTGCGCGCTCGTTTCAGGAATGTCAAAGAGAAGGAATGGACAGACAGATTTTATCCTTTGATATCCTTCCTGCTGCATGTGGAGGATGGTAATTCACTACAACGAAAACTTTGTACTGACTGTGAAAGAGAAAATTCCACACTCAAAACAAAATTCCACCTTCTTCTTCTGAAGTTAAATAGTTCATGTTTTTAGTTGAACAAAGATCTTAATTGGAACCGGATTATACAAAATGACTACGAAATTCAGTACCACTTTTGTTAATTCTTTTGATTAATATTTTAAATTATATAAAACTAATTAAAAAATGATAGCGGGTTATGCCCTCCTCTCGGACATAGCCTTACGTCTCGGAGTTTTCTTTTTTCTGATTTCTTTACATCATAAACAAGTTTCGTTTGTCGCTAAAGGCCGATATGTCGTAATGCATCCATGACATGATTAGCTTTTAATATCTATGTACGCTACTTCTTTCAAAGCGTTCTACGTTTAAAGTCACACTTATTATTATTATTATTATTTTCTGTAGTTCTGTTAATGTAGCAAACATTTGAAAACAATTATAGTCAAAAAACTCTGCTGATCTACTCAATATCTTTTTAAGCCCTTTCAATGAAACATAGCTTGAATTGGTCCCTGAAGAGAAAAATTCGATTTATTTCAAATCTAGAAAATGCCTGTCAAGTTTCTAGTTGCCTTTGTATTAATTAAAATCAGAATTTTTATTTGACAGAAGCACGACCAATTGTTCCATAAGTTTGTTTACTCAGCCTCGCGACAGCCAACGCACATTCTCATGAATTAATAACGTGACAGGTGAGAATCATACTTCATCACATGACTGTGCAAAGCACGGGATATTGAGCACCGGATTTTATGAAAGTCATTGTTTTGCTGACTACTATCAGCATTTAACTGACTTCAACACTTAATAATTTATTCGAAACATTTCACTGTTTAAACAGCGATGCTCTTTTTGATCCACGTATGACTCATATTGCAGATCAAGTTTGTTTTCTACGTCATTAGCAAAGAATGAAATGCAGTCTGTCATTTGCAAATCTTTGCTGGATAAATGATTGGATACTGAACGAAAATATTTAAATATTTAGGATCAAACTGCATGCAGGAGAAAGTGAAGAATGTGTAGAAAACCTTCGTTAATTTTCTCTTCATTCTAATCAGAAATAGTCCACGTAGTATCAAAAATCAGCACCTCCCCCTAACACACACACACACACACACACACACACACACATTTTCACCTCAGAATTTTTTCTTAAAGTGAACTCAGTTTCTTTACTCATTTTTGGTATAAAAACCAAGAAGTCGTGAACCGCACACCAATCCGAAATTCATTTCAAACCTTATTGAAACTCATAGATGGATGTATTCTGAAATGCGCTTTTTGAATACTAGGGGGAGCGCGTGCTGAATTTGGATTGTACAAGTATTTCTAATATTGCTTGAGTGAGCATTTACCACGAATGCATGTCCAAAATAAGTGGTTTCAAAACTGTTTTCAGTGACCACAAGCTAAACATATGTTCGTCATATGTTGCCGATATGTCTATTAGATTGCAACTTAACTGTAGACTAAGCAAATCCAGAAAAACAAAGTTGTGAAATGGTACTACTAGAATTACTGTTTCCACCAACTATAACCTAAAAAATTTTAATGAAAAACATGTTTCTGTTGTCTTCCAAAACCCTTTTTCATTCGCGATATCAGTGCCAAAAGATTTATTAATCTTTCATCCTGATTAAAAAAAAAAAAAAATCTGCAAACCGTTTTAATTTCATCCACGGAATGTAGAAAATGTTTAATGTCAATACTTTCTCTCAAAAACTGCCATCAAATGATTTTTTTTTTAAATGTTATATAAATCGTAATTATCCATTTATTCGGATGAACCCACGTTGCTCTTCCATCACATACATACAGAAAAATCGGAAATCCTATGAGACGAGAACTGTTTAACATTTCGGAAGCTTATAATTTTACTAACATTGGTAAGAAGTAATTACAGATCAAGCAAAAGTCATTAGCGTTTCAAGAAACAACGACTAGCCAAAAGACGATAATGCCATCAAGTTAAATACCCTACGCCTTGTTCCCGAGAGATTTCAAATGCATTAAAATAATATTTACGCCGCAATAATTGAAGGAGCTTAATGTCGGCAGCCAGGTTAAAAGACGGGATAAAATGAGCCTCGCAAACATATACATTAAAAGCTCGGTAATCAGTTCTTAATCTCCATATCGTACATGGCAAATTCTAAAGAAATTCAGAGAGATTTAAAGCATGCATCAATGTATGGTAATACGAAAGGACACAGGCGGAAATGTATTTTAAGTAACTAACTCGGAAATGCAAAAGCGAACATGTCAGTGGTGATTATAACTGTCCTTTTTTTTAGTCCGCATCCAGTAAGGCAATTAAAGATGTAGAGAAGTCTTTATTTTAAAAGAGCATTAGCTCATTGTATAATGGAAATGGAGTCGATATATTCTTAATCTTGATTTACTTTTAATCTTAACACTGAAAACTTTACGCCTTATTTGCAAATTGGATTATAAAGCCGTAGGTTATTCACTTTCTCAGGGTTTGGCATATTCGTACTCTACACGTATAAATTCTATTATTATTATTATTATTATTATTACTATTATTTATTATTATTATTATTACTATTATTTATTATTATTATTACTATTATTTATTACTATTATTACGCGACACCTCCAAGGAGTCCAAAGACTCCGTCTCCATCAACTAAAACGAACTGCATCTACCATCATCTACACCAACGCCATCTACCGCACACTAGTATTAGTACCGGTCACTGTATGTACTGTATATATATTCCATGTATTTCTAGAACAACACGTTTTCCAATTTCCGAATCCTGTGGGGATGAAAACTAACGGGTTTCTATGCATGATAAAAAGTCTAATATTTTGGATGCTCAGTATATGCTTCTCATTACTACGACTTAAGACATACGTGAACAAGTAAATGACACCTCATTAATAAAATTAATAAGAAGTTCATTAAGCAAGAGACTGAAATGTATTCAAGTGACCTCGCTTGTGCGGAAGGTCAGAAAGAACATTTGTTTCAGTAAATGAATATGAAAAGCGCAGAATGCACAGCTTTATAAGGCTAATCATCTCTCGAGTTTTTTTCAGTTGGACTTCTGTTCGCCTTTTCATTAGATCTTTCTTAATTCCCCGTCGCAGAGGCAGCAAACTATCTATCATCCTAATGGGATTTTTTTTTTTTTTTTTTTTTTTTTTTTTGTGAGGCGACGTTGGATGCATATTAATTTTATTTCCGTTTTCCTTACGTATCCAGAGAATTGTCTTATGGAATTGTTACACTAGCAACATCGACTTCCTGCCTTGAAGGTGCGTTAGGGTGTGACGGTAGTGGTGAATGTTTTTCGCTCGAATGTCGGCAAGAGTTTTTTTTTTTTTTTTTTCCAGATTAAGTGAGCGCTTTATTGCAATGGGTAAAAGTAACAAAAAAAAGTGACAAACAGTAATAGCGGTAAAGTTGCAACTTTTTAGGTATACTTGAAGCAATTTCACAAGAGGAAACTTTCGTATTTTTAGTTAGAATTTTAGTAGAGACAACACACACACGTACGCACACAAGTTTTTAAAGACTGTACAAATAAAATGCAAATAGAAACTTGAAAGACAGTTTCTTCTTTTGTTAAAAAAGGTATTTAACTGTTCACTGAGCCTAAACGGAAGAATATTATAACCAAGAATCTCAGTACGCCATTCTCGTTACACCGTTCAACGTAATGGTCTTCAGGTTGCATAAAATATAAATAGAAAAAAAAGCCTAAAAACATAAAATAAGATAAAAATATTCAAATATTTAGTCATAAGATTATGTAGTTAAACAGTAGGATAATTTTTAAATGTACGATTATGTTTAAAATAAGATTTGCAATCTTAGCCGGTTGAGTGAATGGCGTATCCACGGTATAAACTCGCCATCCTACTCACTGAATAGTAAAATAGTCCGAAAACATTTGGAAGTCTGAAGTGGCTTGAAAAAGTTCTAGGCTTAGTGTCTAGAACAGGGATGAAATTACTAATATCTAGTGGTGTACTACAGTAGAAAATTATTTATTATATAAATATTTCATCTTACATATCGTAAAACAGCATCAATGTGAGCGAAGAACAGCAGTAAGGATTCTGAACAAAAGAACAGTAGAGCGCATGCGTAAAATCAGAATCCCTTTACGTATGCAGTCGCTTGTTTGTTAAATCAAAAGTTTTGTCTTTACTATTGGGCTGAAAATGATAATTAAAATAATTCAATTAATTACAATACATATTTAATACAATTGAGGATAACAATTTCTCAAACTTCTGGGAAAAGTTTTACCATCTATCCATCCGATCTACAAACGGCATCATGTTTAATTATGAATAAATGGATCTCAGAATATTAAACTCTGAAATGTTTTTGAAAACATGAGAAGGGAGAGGGAATAAGGGGAAAGTGGATCACATTTAATAATGATTTATCAACTCTTTTGAAAGATTAGTTTTAAACTTACTGTTAGGTCTTCTCGATCCACGCAAGTGGTGTAATTGGACCACGTTCTGTTAGTCTCCGGGTGTCGAAACCAACTTCCATCCCTTTTGCATACCTTGTGAGCCTGCTCTGTTGAGAACAAATCATAATGACATTTTTCTGATTATCAATTTAAATATGTTAATAGAAATCTGGTGAAAATGTTCATTCAGGAAGGAAATCTTGGAGTAGGAAGTGATTGATGGGTCATGAATAGTATGCGTGTGTGTTAAACTTCACAAGTAAGCAAATACTTTGGTTAAATATTGATTCCAGAGGTCTTACTCAAACGGAGATATTGGAGATAGACATGCAATAAACTTTCTAGAGAGCTGTGAGGCAGTTTTCCAATGACTGGAAGGCGATGCTAAATACACAGAATTCTAGATTCTATCTCGAATATAATACACCATTTAAATGAACATTTTATTTAAATGGTGATTATTATTATTTAGTTACATTTTAATTATTATTGAAACACCTTTTGTACTAGTAATGATAATGCAAAATTAGAGGAACGATGTCAGACATAACATCATTTGATCTAGAGTGACTTGAATGGTTTATCACTGTGGGAACACAACCAAATCAGGAGATTGTTGCCAAGAGCACATTAAACTGATGAGATTGAAGAATGTGAATTATATTATTTAGACTACGCTTCTGGATATTGAAGAAGCGAGCACTAGATGCTACAGTGGACAAGGAGCTGAAGCTTACGGCACATACTACAAAGTGGTAAGGTAGCTCAAAGGATAACTGATACGTTGGAAGAACAATGATGAGTAGGGAAACCGAAGAAGTTATTGTTTCTCTTTATGAGGTCTTGACCCGACTGGATCTGAACTAATGTACTGACGGTTCTAGTTTTTTTTTTTCTCTCGTGGATATGAGAGAGAGCAGGAGGATGCTCCTATGGTTATGCTTATAGAACACTGAATTTAAAAATAGATGAAGGGGGATGAGTTTGGCAAATAGGGAGAAAAGTGGAAATGTGTAAGGTCGAGGATCTTTTAAAAACGTATAGAGGGGACAGGACAGATTTTACAATATATGATAGGAGGAAAAGAACAAATAGAACGATCATCCACGGAAATCAGGTAAGCATTACTTAGCAAGAGAATGGCGACTAGCTTTATTTAAGTACGACCGAAGCAACAAAGGCTGTGATATATTAAGCCTGCTAATTTTGGCGTATTCTCTGGCATGTTTGCCTATTTTACGGCATGAATTAGTTTTCCCATGGAGAGTTGTGAGTGAGTGGGCTCTCGCCAGAAGTTGCGAGTGCGCCGATGGCGAGTGACTCAAGTGACGTGTTGAAGTCATTACATGAGACAGAATGGGCTTCCAGTAATGAGTCATAAGTTTCCATGGAGATTCCATACCCAATTAATAATAATAATCCTAATAGTAAATTACGATTCTAGTGCGTACACACCCCCCAAATTGGCTACATTAGGCTAAACAACAATAACATAACTGACATCATCGCTTTCAAACAAAACAAAGTAAATATGGCTAACAGATTATGTTCGCTCAGAGCAATTAATATCACCTGCGTTTGCACCGCTTACGTTACTGGCCTACTGAATGACGTCATGCCGTTACATTTAGGTTGATAATAAAGATGTTGCTCTGTGGATGAAAGGGAATATTTTCCTGTACTGGTAAGGCTGTTTTCGCAACCTGGTACTAATTTCAGGATTATAATACTAGAAACTGGTATTTATGACTAAATAATGAAACTGAAATGGAAAAGCATTTATTACTTACTTTCAGGGATAAAGCCAGGCACAAATCTGGGACAAGGTATATACGCCGTTTGACCTGCCGGAGTATCATTCCAGCAACCCCATCCATCAAATGTGCGGCGACAATACAGTTGTCCTGGAATATTGTTTTAAAGCAGACATTTGTAATAAATAAGAGAAAAGCAAAGAATTAATACAATTAAAAAAAAATGTTTATACACTGAGGTCCTCAGCAAGCAGAGAAAGGTATTTGTGATCTGCGATTCGTGGATTGGTATCAAAAAGTTTCTTCGTAACCAGTAGCTCTCATTCTCCCTGCTTGTGAAGATGTCAAATTCGTATATTGCAAAACATAAAGATGATGTTATTTAATTGTCGAGCGATAATATAGCTTGAAGGGCCACTTTTAAACCTGACTTTTAGAAGTTTAGTTAATGCGATAAGCTACATCCGAACTTTATGATCTTTTATCAATCTTAAAACCCGAAAACATTGTTCAGACAGTGTTCGAATCACATTAAGAAAGGTTAGTACGCGTTTTGGCATTTCAAGTACGTAACAAAACCGTTGAGAAGTTCTTTGCCATTCTACGAAAACAATTGGTTTGTTTTTCTGGTCATAATCATTAATATAGTGGGTGGGTGGGTGGGTCGAGATCAGCAGTGAGAAGAACTATGGGGGAGAGTAGAGCACCGCTCATCGTTCGTTTTATGAACTACAAAGTCAGAACTCACAGAGAAGTAACAACCGTCATTACGGAGATTATCTAATCATTTGGGGCAGTGTATGTAATTTTTTTTCAATATTTTTTTTTTTTTTACTTACCATGTTTCGGATCTTCCTGAAGAAACACAGACTCCACACATTCATTGAAGGCGTTCTCTAGCGCGGAATCGTTATAAGGAGAAAATGGCAATTTGTATAGGATATTCAATAATTCTGCTAGAAGTTGGGTTTCAGATTTCTACAATGTAAAAAAAGTAGAATATTAAAAAGCATAGGGAAATTATATAAAGAAATGATTATTTTGAAGAAAAAAAATGGCCTGACAAATTCAAGTTCTTTAGTCAAGAGAGATATTTTTTGTAACCAAACGACAGAAGTGAAAACGGATGTTTATTTCATTATTTTTCTGAGACACCAACGCAACCTATAATAATAATAATAATAATAATTAAAACAGAATAGAAGAATAAAATTTGCTGCACTCATTCATGAAACTTAACCTTAATTAAGATAAATGAAATAAATTTAATTAGCAAGGTTTCCCTACAAAATTCAGGTTTATTCCACCAAATAAAAAAATCGACTACAGAACACACACAATCAATAGATATGGCTTTCTGCAATGAGTTCTTGGATTCCGTTGAGTTGTTAAAGAATCCGCAGATTCCATTATAACTCAATAAAACAATTATTATAGAACAATTATTGTAATTGACTGAAATCGAACTTATAATGATCTTTCTTCTACAGACCTAGCATTAGTAGAGTTACCGCTAGACCACATAAGTTTTTTCGATAATAGTAATACTAATATAATAATAATAATAATTTCGACATCAATAGAATTACTGTAACTTCAACAAAATAAAGAGAATTAATGAAGAAAAACAATACTGTTCATAATGAAATATTTCACTTGCTTAGCTTTGCAAACAGTTCCCAAACTCTTGTTGGCAAAATTCCAAATCTACTGCTGATCTCTGATCTGTAAAACTTCCGTAAGCCATAGACAATACAACATGCTGAGCATGCACGTCACGTATATATACTTCCTACTGTTCATCACAAATCATAAATAACAAAATAAAAAAAGCGAAACCTTCTAGAATTCCAAACTGCAAAAGCTCACTCACATAGTGACGTATTAATGAGAGCTCTTCAAATACGACTTATACTTTCAGTTATGAAAATTAACAAATTAACAATCAGCAGACAGGATTGAAAATCCATAACGATACATTAATTCTTTTAATTATAAATATATGAAAGACCATTTTCGAACCTTACTAGAAATAAATAAATTAAGCTTTACATTAACAGCAATTTTTTTTTTTTTTAGGATTAATGCTCTCTCTCTCTCTGTGAATAACACTTTTTTTCAGTAAAATGATTTTATATTATAATTTACAAACTTCGGTAATATAATTTGAATCAATTAATTTGCTTTTAAATAATTTATGTCATAAATTATCTTTCCAAGGCAAAATTAATAGACTAAATTTACTCGTTTTTCATTAGAAGTTGTAACAAAAAGCACCATCAGATTTTGCATAATATTAAAGACTTTAATGCATATTTACAATTAGTTATTAATAAAACAAAACTAATATATGCCGTAGTATGTGCTTCCATAAACTTGGACCTGGTTAACAAAATTAAATTCATGCGTACGTTTATAACTAATTATCAGAAAGAAAAATGGAAAATAGCATACGGAATGGAAACAATAATTCTAAATGAATAAATATTTTAAATAAATTGTAAAAAAAATCTAAATTACTGCATAAAGAAGGTTGAAAGGAACCAGAGATTGTCGGAATCAAATGAAGTGTAGAATAAGGACAGCTCATTGCCCCTTTCTCCTTTTATTACTGTGATATCTTTTTTTTTTCTTGTGACATTCCTTTAAGTGCTATTAATATTCTTAAATTATTGTGTTGAGGGAAAGAGACTGACTTATTTCCTCGGCTGTACCTCAATTCAGACCTCTCACTTCTGTCGAGTAGCACTTTGGTAAATAGCAACAAGGGCTACTATACCTAAATGCGAATTTAAAACCCGTCTATCCTCTGCCTTATTTATCGTTTGCAACAGCGCGAGAATAGACGCGGTCACCGAGAAGAGAAGATTTTTCCGAATTGCGTACACAAGAAACGAATCATATAAACTAATCGTATGTATGAAATCAAATTCGATTTTAAGCCCAAGCATTCTGACGTTCCCCTTGAAAGGCTCACTTAGGATAACTTTTGAAAAGACTCCACAAAGAATAAGCTGCCAACTACCTTGTCACTATGCCCGCTATCGATTCCTTTCTCATGGAAATTCTTGTCTGATGGCAAGGAGAAGGGAGAAAAGCAAGCGACCGAAAAAATGTTGTATGGGAGGACGGTTTTGTATGTCAGCATCGAACTTGTGGACATAGATAGCAGATACTTCTAAATACTTAGCTTTCTTGGACGGTAGTGGAAAAAACGCCCACTGAATCACAAGGAAATACAAATTAAGTTTTACAGTGTACGTCATCTTACAAATGATGTGCTTATTCTCTTCCCTAAATCCCTTGAATACTTATATTCTTTCAGAACGCGAATGGAAATCATGTGAAAATGTCACAGCTATGGTCTAGTTCGAAAATTCTAAACACATCTTGTACGCTCGATCGCCATTTTATCAGAAATGTCGAATTGCATGTTATTGACGACTGTTGCGTGATCCTGCATTGTCATGGTTATCACACTCAATACAAAGTTGTAGCCCAAACTTCGAAGTTCAAGAAATGTTTCGAGTTTAAGAATGGTTCGAAAGAGATTTTAAACGTGGCATGACTGTATGAAGCAAGAGCCCACAATTAAAAAGCAGCTGTCCTAGTTGGAAGTCCACGAAAAAAATGGCATCAAACGAAAATTTTATAACAGAAAAACATGCCGATAATTGTTCATTAGGCTTAACAAATGAAGATTTAATAGAGAACTGCTTTAAGATTATATATGGAAAATGCTACTATATTACACTAATGAACACATATCCCCTACAGTAACATTCTTAGTAGAACAATTTATTTGATTTATAAGTAGTAAAAAAATATCAAAGTACGAACAATTGGCTCTCAATCGATAAAGTTTCACACATCGGTATACCCACTCAACACTCGTATTTTTAATAGCAAATGAATTAGCCGGACTGCGAGTTAAAACCAGAACGTAATCATCATCATTATCAACAACCATGGGTCCAATCCCCGTAGGTATTGTCTGCTGCCATCTTGATATGATTCTTCCATTGCATTCTGTTTTGTGCAAGATGACTTAATTTGTGTATAGAGTTTCCGCACCATTTGACGATGTCATCGCCCCATTCTCTGTTTGGTCTTCCTCTTTTGTTCTTTCCTTCAATCGTTCCAAACAGCAACGTTTTTAATTTTCTCTCGTCATTCATTCTACATATATGACCAAATAGACGTAGTTTCCTTTTGATTATTTTCTGAATAAGGTTTTCTTTTGGTTGTATTCGTCTGTAGATTTCCTCATTGTTCACTTTCGGTATCCAGCTTATTCTCAAGATCTTTCTATAGCACTTCCTCTCAAATTCCAATATCCTCCTTTCAGATTCTCTCAGGAGTACCCAGGCCTCATATCCATAGAGCATGCTGCTGAAGATACAGGTTTCTACAATGCGCAGTTTAGTTTGCATATTTATAGCTCGGCTCTTCCATATTTTTTCCATGGCTTTTAAAATAGTTGTTGCTCTGGCTATTCTAATTTTTATCTCTTTTTTGGGGCCCAAGTCATGTATCATGTGGCATCCAAGATATGTGAAGTGTTCCACATTTTACAGTTGAAATCTGTCTATCGTAACTCTGTTCAGTAGCTCCTGTTGTCCGAATATCATTGTTTTAGTTTTTTCAAAGTTGACATTTAGTCCATATCTTTTTCCTTCTGTGTACAGTGTTTGCAATGTCTGTTCCAGCCTTGCTGCGTCTTCTTAAATTAGGACGATGTCATCTGCAAAGCAGAGGTAGTTTATTCTCATGCCATTTATTGAAATTCCTCCACCTTCTTCTTTAATCTTATCTAGTGTTCTTCCCAGATGTGATGAAGATGATTGGTGATATTGGATCCCCTTGTCTTGTGCCAAACCAATCTCCAGTCTCACCTGCTATTCTGATTTTTGCTTGTGCTTGGCTGTTTATATCTTTCAACAGGCGGATCAATTTATTGTCCACACCATAGGATTCCAAGACAGCCCATGTTATGTTTTGGTCAATATTATCAAATGCTTTTTGGAAGTCCACGAAACAGCAATATATCTTTTTGTTCTTTCTTCGAGCTTTCTCTGCTATTAGTCTTAGTGCGAGTATCTGTTGCACTGTACTTCGATCTTGTCGAAATCCGGCTTGCTCATCCGGAAGATGTGCCTCCATATTCCCCTTCAGGCGTTCTGTTAGTATTTTCATCAGCACTTCCAAGATGACTCATTAATGCAATAGTTCTGTAATTAATGCATTCTAAAGCATTGCCTTTCTTATGAAGAACAACGAAGACCGAATTTTTTCACTCTTCGGGGGGCATACCCTGATCTCCTATTTCATTACACAGCTTATGTATTTCTTTTGCAACTGATTCTCCCCCATATTTTAGCATCTCGTCTACTATGTTGTCATTTCCAGGACTCTTGTTCTTTAGATGTTTTATAGCCTTATTCACCTCCTCTTCCAAGATGTCATTTTCAAAGATCTCTGTTAGTGGAGAGATTGCTTTTAGTTCTTTGATTCCTTCTGTTGCAGTATCATTCTCCAAATAGCTGATGATTTAAGTAAAATGTTTGTATAAATGTAAAAAAAAAATGCTATGATAATTTCAATTATACAATCGTTGAATTATAATATTTAAATTATAACACAATTAAGGTAGGCAAGTATTGCATTAGAATGCAACGAATCTATTAATACTTATCTCTTACTTGACACCATTATAGTGAAAATAACATTTAATATTCTTCCATTCGTGTTTATTTGGTGGTATATGCTAAATAAAATTAGTTGGTGGTATTCGCTATTCTTCAGATGCGCTTTCCTTCACCCTAGCGACAAAACTAATAACTAAAGCCGCTCATGCGTATTGGGAATAATTGATGCAGCGAAGTATAATACCAAATTACACCTGAGCTATGCGAAGCAAGTTGGTTTGCTAAGATAGCAAAGTGACAGAACTATTTCATTTTCATACTTTTTTTTTCTTTTTCGTCTTTTATCTGTCTATTTACAGACACAATTTTATTCATGAATATAAATCAATCTTTCTGTCAGAAAAAAATCTGGTGGCTTTGCTATCTTGTACATAAATAAATTTAAAAAAATATATTTTTATTTTTTAATACGTTTGCTGCAACATAACTATATGGTAAATCAAACCAATGGTCTGCGCATGACTCATAAACAATGCAATAGTAGGCTTATGAGAAGCCAGAGCAGGGACGAATGATATGGTCTTGTGTTTATTAATACATGACGGTGTGTGTTTTGATATGAAGTATAAATGTAATATTATCCCATCGCAACATATCTAACGGCTTACATTGCGAATTTCTGCGAAGCATTGAATCCAGTGGTTACTAAATATTGAATTAATTATAATAGCACCTTCAGTTTATTAAAACATAAATTAAACGAAAGTATTTGAATTTTAAGTAGAACCTGAATAAAAAATGTTACTTGCCGTAAAATTGGGAAGGGAACATATTGTGAAGTTGTTTGTTTCAACTGAATCTTGTTCAGTCAGAGAGAGGTCGCTGTAAACGCCACATCCTTGTTTAGAGTATCCTAAGAATTTGAAAAAATAATCATTGGTAAAATCTATCTAAATTATATATATATATTTATATTTATAATAAAATAAAATATAATAATAATATAATACACAAGAATGCAAACTTTATTGTCCAATCTTAATATATAATTTATATTTTATTATTTTATCATTAGATTCTGTGCTACGCCTACGGCTGGTTCCAGGAGAATCTTATAACACCTGAACGTAAAGTTGACCAAGCAAGCCCTATCAAGCAACTGTGTAGCTCATGAGATATCGTCAGATATTTTCTTTGAGAAAAGCAGTTTTTTTTTTTTTTTTGTAACACTAGAACTTTTTACAATGCACACGAGATACATTTTCAAAAGTGTGGTAGTTTTACTGAGTTTTGTGTAACCTACTTTACAATCACTGGTAAAAGTAGCAAAAAAGTTGTTACATAAATCCCAGAGAAACCAGAAAACGGAACCTTTCTACTCAGAAGTTAAACTGCTTTGTCAAAGTTAGATACCACTTTGTGTTACTTTGACAAAGTCTGTGCACTGACGGTCACAGAATTTGGTATGTGGCTTGAATGTTGCAGGTTTTTCTCTCATCGTTTCTATACAAACTGCTATATAAAAATGAAATTAGTTTGTGCAATGTAAAAAGTTTAGAAATCATTCTACAATAGAGACACATAAATCAAAACGTTCGCTAACTAGGAAGGGTACTAAAGAAGGAACACCAACTCTTTGAAATGGTGAAGAATAATTCTATTGTCGATTATATTCTTCCATTATGAATTATAACTTGTTTTCATTTGTGGAGGATGAGAACAGAAATTTAATCGCATTTCTATCTGTACATCCCTAATCACACTTTATCTTTTTTTGTTGTTTCAAGAGATACTCATAATTGCTTTTCTTTATATCTCTTATTATTTCACAAATATCACCTGTACTGATTAGTGTGCATTTCAATTCAATAGGAGGTATTTGGAAGAACCTCCATAGCTCAATTAGTATAGACGGAAGCCTTTTGGTCGGAAAGACCTGGGTTCGATTCCCGTCCATAACGTAAAGAATCTTTATTTGGTCTCTTTCGACGAAAGGTGAGTTAGCCGATCTCATATACGGAGGTAGAGTGGGGGGAGGGGTTTTTTCGTCCGCAAGAACAGGCAAACCAGCCTATGAACACACACGGAAACAACGACTAGATATTGGAAGGCGAATCTGATTATGCTCGTTATTGTGGGTAGCAATAATGGATAGCTTTTAATTTCATAAACAATCCGTTTTATAAGTAATTTTTCCATCTTTCTGTTTGAATCATAACGTCCAACTTTTATTATTAAAACTTCCGATTTTAAAAGAAAAAAAAAACATTACAAAATTAGTTTATCTGCGTTTCCTCAGGATACTAGGGGAAAAAAAAGAAGACGCTCATCTCTTAGTTGTAGAGACGTGCAACCGTCACGACTCCAAGAGCATTTTCTAGGCATTTCTTAGCGATGAGTTAGCAGATCTCAGACAATGGTGACACTTACGTTTCTCCCGAGAAAACTGGTATTTCTCCAGAGTAATGTAATGGAAGCAACTGTTTCTCCACTGAGCAGCAGACAAATTGGTCTAATAACGTAGGCAATTGACAGATAAAACATACGGCGACCTGACGGTGTTACTTGCTGGCCTGGTGCTAAACCAGCGAACTGTAAGTAAAATTTATTTATCCGCACTGCTGTGTTTGCTTCGTCGTTCTTTGCTTTTGTTGCTACGCCAGTCCGTATATACCTGCTTCTCTCTCTCTCTCTCTCTCTCTCTCTCTCTGGAGATCATTTTTATAACTTTGTGTACGATAAAAACTACAATAATTCTAGTGGCATGCGTGAGTTGATTTTCACGACCTTTATATAACACGATTACTCTAAATACCTTATGGTATTTACTGAGAACAATAATACCATTTATCTATAACTAATAAATATATTTCATCGATGTATATATACATATTTACATGAAATATATTTATATTTCACATTTTATATTTGTATATATTTATATCTATAACTAACAAATATATTTTATCGAACCGTTTTTAGTTCTTGTTCCATTTTCAGGCGACGTTCCATTATTCACATATAATAAATATTTTCCTTTAATACAAAATGGAAATTTAGAGTATTGTATTATTTACATCAATTCCTTATCCTTATAAGGAATTATTTACATCAATTCCTTATCCTTATAAGGACTGGCTTAAAGGGGCGAAGCAAGAATGCTTTTCATCTTCCCCGTTATCTGTAGAGAACGCTGTAGAGATAAGGTGTTATTGAACTATTAAAGCTCTGATCATGGCAGGAGGGTAACAGCAATAGCCGAGCCTCAGTTAGAACTTCACTGGCTACAGCATTGCCATCCATTACCCTCCAAGGGTATTGGGTTGAATGTATCAATCACCGCATCTCACGGTCGATTGATTCTTACATCAATTTAGAAGTAATATGTATAAATATACGAGTATATAATAAGCCATCTTTCGCTGTACATTATTGCTTTAATATAAGTCTTTGTCAACCATGCTGTAGCCCGTCAGATGTTAAATTGATAAGGAATTCTATGGAATCCATGGAGGTGCATTTATATAATAATAAAGTTCTATGTCCGAAAACAGCGTCTCTAGCATTTCTATTTTGAAGTGCGACAACAGTGTAGTCTATGATAGTTGGATGGCATAATGTTTGAATGCTAGATTTGGCAAATCTATTCTCATTCAAACATAAAAAATGATGGTAAAACAGTCATTTGAAAATCTGATTTCACAGGTGAAATGTCTTATTTTATATACTTTGTTTTATTGTTATAATTCCAATATAGCAATGCAAAGAACAAACAAATAGAGCTCAAATGGCGTACATGCGTTATAGAAAGAGGTATATAAGGTAGACATCAGTAAGCACCAGCTTCACTTTGAACTATAGCGTAATTCAGGGTAGAAATTAATAGCTTCGAGGTGCTAAGCAGCGTTCAAAAAAGAGAATAAAAAAGATTGAAAACATATATTGCAGAGGAATGGATCTCGCTAGAGTCTTATTTCATAGGATGGACGAACCCAGATCTGAGAATGCATTCTTAGAACTCTCTGATGGGGGGCGGAAATGGGGTGTTGCTTTACATGGTTGGAAATTAATCTGCTGCTTTTTTTAATGGATATTGCTTTGAATAGCGAGGTGTATTCCAAATTCTGGATAATGCTGAACTTATCGAATTCTCTCTGCTCAAGAAAGACAATGTCTTTATTGGGAGATAGTGGCTTGCTCCAAAGAAAACAACATCATGTAATGATCTAGATAGCTCAAAGCTCCTATGTAAATGAGACTGAACACTTGTGAAATGAAATAAAGAGAAGACGGGAGGAACAGTCCTTAATTATTAATTATTAATTTTCTGGTAGACTTCAAGATAGCCTTTTCTGAGAAACTGAGGTATGCCTAATAAAAATATTTCATCTCCGTCTGTATTTTATTGGATTCCGTTATTTTGGGAACAATGTATTTCGTGACTTTTTTAGAATATCTTTATTCTTAGATATTCTCAGATTACTCAAAAATCACTTAAAAGCAATTACTGACTGCTAAACTAATACCAGTGAAATTGAAAATAAAACTAAAAAGGGCAGAGTAGTTGAAACCAAAAGCCGGATGTCAGAATTGTTTATTTATTGCATTTAGTTCAGTCAAGAGTAACATTAGTATATTAATACGAATATAACATATCGGGATGATTTTATTTAACTGACACCCCTTCCCCCCTGTTTTTTTTTTTCGAAGAATAAAACTAGCGAGGTTTATTCAAAACTTCGCAGAGACAAATTGCATTAATACAAACAAACCGTTGCAGTAAATCTGTCTTTATTCCGTGTGCAATACAAGATGGAAGGTAGACTACAACTGGAGGAGATGAAGGTTAAAATAGAGCGACATTAAAGTAGACAGTGATTAACGCTTCTGGGCTTTACGATGGGTACTGAGGCGTGTTATTAAGAGCAGCATGCACTAGTCCGCCTCAGGGAGCTCCTAATTAATTGTCACTGTTACGTTTCTTAATCGTAAAATTTTTTTTATGACCCGGAAAGGCATAACTTATGAAATATGCCTAAGAGATCTTAACCGTTGATTAAGCTCCACCTATATTTTACATACCGTTTTTCAGTTTTATGGAGATACGGGCTATTGTACAGATAGAAATAATGTTAATAATCATTAAGTAACATTTATCTGACTTTACTGCAGTGAACAAAATAGCATTTTTGAAGTTCATGCTGACTCAGCAAAGCTTTGCGCCATAGGATTTTATGATGCAAAAAGGAATGGGGAATATATGAGGCAATAGGGTTCAGATTGAGAAAGAGAATGGTTCAAATCCATGATTGCTGAATGTGTGTTACTACACATCATCACAGGTCATTAATTTTTTTAAATAACGAAACCTGTGGTGCGTTCATAATCATGCGCCCTAACTGTATGTTATTCCTATTATTGTTTTAAACTGCTGTACTGATGATGTCCGAAGATACTTAGGATGAAATATTTACAATTAAATAATTTTCACTGTGGTTTATACGTGTGTTTCTTCTAATTACAGGTCATTAACATTCTCCAATAGGATCTTTGAAAGTGCCTCAGTAATAACTGTCAATATTATTACTTGGAAATACATTAATTGGAAACTCTACATTAATAAATGGACTGATGTCAGAAATATTTATAAACGTTGAGGAAAAAAAATCTACGGGGTGTCAGAATAAACCGAAAAAAAGGGAGAAAATTTATGTTTAAAAAAATACGTTAACTAGATTTTCAAATAATATGATCAGTATGTTTTCCTTCAATTTTCAGATACTTTTTCTTATCTGAAAGGCAAAGGTGTCGGGATTAATATTGCGGAAGGTGACGTAATTCACTCTTGTATATGTTTCAGAATTTGAAATTGGGCTGAATGGACTTTTTTTTTGTTAACAAAGCTTTAGAAAGAAAAATGTTAATTGTCATTTGAACATGTAACTACGGAAACGCTTTAAAATAATTTCCCCCCTTGTTTCTAGACTTTTTATGACATCCTGTGTTATAAATCACAGCTATCTATACGTATTATAGGGATAACCGCAAGATGCTTACTCTTAATGTATTGGACAATTACAAGGGACAGGCGCTATGAAATAGAAATTCAAGGTGAGGAAAAACTAAAGGGGAAAAAGTGAATATAAACTGAAAATATTCAACCTTCTTAGATTTCGATCGTTAAAGTAAGATGTAACAGGAAACTAGCTGCAGAAGAAAGTAGTCATTTTTTTTTTGTCTTTTTTTTGTGAAGCCATTTTTACCCGATTGATGATAACTTAATGTCAACTTTTCGAATTTGGGAAATAATTATTCGAAAAATGACCATGTAATTAATTATGGGCTCATTATTATATATATATATATATGGGAATAAATTTTTAACTTGGGTATATTAGGATAACCAAGCAATTTTATGTGCTTGGTTATTTTAGCTCCTAATCCCAACTATGCAAACAATTAAGTTTGCGCCTGAAACAAAGTTCAAGTCTAAAGATGGTACAACACCTGTGCAACTCATTGTAAAGGTGGGTAAAGCTCTGATTACATTATGGGAAAATACTAAGAATAGTGATCAGAGCTTTACCCACCTTTACAATGAGTTGCACAGGTGTTGTACCATCTTTAGACTTGAATTTTGTTTCAGGCGCAAACTTAATTGTTTGCATACTTGGATTAGGAGCTAAAATAACCAAGCATATAAAATTGCTTGGTTATCCTAATATATATATATATATATATATATATATATATATATATATATATATATATATATATATATATATATATATATATATATATATATATATATATATATATATATACAGGGTGTTCGGGATAAATTTGACATATTTATAATTATTATAAATATGTTTTTAATATAAATTTTTATATAAATATAATAATATTTATATAAATTATAAATATGTCAAATTTATCCCGAACACCCTGTATATATATATATATATATATATATATATACAGGGTGTTCGGGATAAATTTGACATATTTATAATTAATTATATTTTTCCGTAAGTTACATGTATTAACACACACTTCTCTTCATTTAAAAGTTTGGACCCTTCTTCATTCATATACAAGATGTCAGAAAGGATGGATAGCTGGAACCCACCTGAATCATGGAAGAGAATAACTTGTATCATGATGATTCGTGCCCGCCATCAAAATAAGGATATTACGACTGCTGCCCAATGCTCCCTGAATACAGTAAAAACAATCAGCAATGAACTAGAGACTTGCAATGGTGACTACGAGGATGTAGCAAGAAGAAAGATCCCTAGCAGACGATCTGATTGCGTTCGTACAGCAGAATTCCTCGCAAATCTGCAGGAACAGGTGTTGAAGAACCCTGGCATTGGAATTCGGGGCTTTGTTCGTGGAGTTGCTAACTGTAGTCAAGCCCTGGATAACAAGGGTAGCCAATGGTAGGCCGTATGTATGGCAGCAGGATTCGGCCCCTTGCCACACCTCTGGGAAAAGTCAAAAATGGTTGTCTGAAAATTTCTACGACTTCACCAGTCCAAATGTTTGGCCTCCAAACTCCCCAGACCTTAACTCCATGGATTATTTTGTATGGGGCGCAGTTGAAAAAGACACCAATCGCACTTCCAGTAATACAAAAGCCCAGTTAATGGATAAAATTAAAACAGTTTTTGCGGCCCTTCCCAGGGAGACTGTAGCATCAGCTTGTTCGAGGTTCCGAAGCAGAATTGAAGCTGTGATCGATGCTAATGGTGGTTATTTTGAGTAAATCTTGTTGATAGTATTGTAATTAACTCTGCCTGTAATGTTTTTTTGTCAATTCATTAAATTTAATAGATACAAAGAAGATTTTCTTTTTCCTTACGAAACTGTCAAATTTATCCCGAACACCCTGTATATATATATATATATATATATATATATATATATATATTCTTTATCGAAGCAAATAATCTGATCTCCATGGATTTTTGATAATTACCCCAACGTATTCGAAACGACACACGAACTAAAAGTAATTATAAGTGTAATGGACACTATTGTTTACAGTTAACTTGATAAACAGATGGCTCAGGCATTAACTGAGTGTGCCTGTTACACTTCCTTCACTTGTTTCAAAATTATTTCGACAACTACAGTTAAGAGTATGTTAAGCAACAGCCAATACATAAATTTTAAAAGTTATCGGTAGGCTAAAGCACTCAAATGACTTCATCATAAGAAAACATTGTAACATTCTTCAGGAACTGAATTTATAACTTTATTTACATTCTTATCTACAGTCCATGAGTGAAGTAGAAAATAAAATAAAGTACCCGGTTTTAATGGATTCAGTATTGCGCAGTACATAATTTCAAAAGATGAAGTCGCATATGTCGTTTATTTATGGTGTAAGTATAAATACAGATGGTACTTCCGAAATGATTTTTTTCTCAGGTATTTAATCCAAAAGAAATACTTTATGGAACGAAAGTACTTTGTAAACATTAAGAATATTAACTTTTTCTATTTATGCTGATGTTTCTTCAACGTAAACCGTACACATAGTCATTTTATGCAGTTCAACCTTTTATCGAAGTTAATATTTTTACCATTAGGCTAACAGCAATAATACAAACGTCATACACACACAGAGCCTTGAGTGCGCCATAAAAGAAATGTTAGAGTGTGTGTGTGGCGTTTCGATGTACAGCGAGAATTGAATGGAAAATATATTCAAAACTGATAAGGGAAAAGTGATATTTTTATGAGCATAAATTGCTTCCTTTTGTGGCTGAATCAATTGTCTAGAAGGGATCTTATGACAGAATTTATCATTGTACAGATAAAGAATATGACAATCTTTTTCTTGGGAGACTACTATAAGTGGTTCTTATCCAAAGTAGCAAGAAAGGAAATCTTCGAACGCATCAACGAATGAATGGATACAAATACATTACCTTAAAACCCATTCCCAATGTTTACGAAGATTACTGTCATAAAATACCGCACTACAGATCTCTGGAAGTAGAAAAAGTCTTACATGAAACCATCTTAGGTTTCATGTAAGACTTGTGATTCGAATGTCATGTGATTGCTGCTTCTCTATTAATAACAGTTATATAAATGAAGTTTATTATTTCTTCATGTCAGAATTAATTTGAATACGCATCTTAACATTTCTGATGCTTCTTTCATTTCGTGTATCTGCTGTTTGTTTTCTATTATTATATTTGATGTATTCGTATTTTTTTAACAACAAAATAATAGTGAATAACATGAAGTCTTTTCCCATAATTAATAAACAAATGGTAATTACGACACTAATTTCCTAGCCAAGAACTATATAATATTGCTCACTATACAGATGAAATAAGAACTTTGAAAATGTGTGTAACTAATGGTTGCTACAGCAACAGTACTCTTTTTTGCCTTTACGTATGTGGCACGTGATAAAGATAGAACGTGATTATATTAAAGTAGTGAGATCGATTCATGACGTAGTACCAATAATGAACAGATGATCGATTCAGAAAAGAGATATTTCTGTATTTGTTAAATTTTCGCAAAATTAGAAAAAGACAGCATTTATTAATTCCAGAATATCGCATACACGGCAAGGGAAATAACTTGCTAACTCTTTAATTTATATTTATTTACTGTATCTTTAAAAACTAAATGATGTAATAATTAATGGTGACGATGAAATTCTACTTAAGAATGATAATTAATTCTTTAGTGCTTTTTGAAACACTTACCTGATGTGTTAGTCATCCCATCGGGACAGAGAACTGAAGATGCATCTTGTACTGAGTTGTTGTTCCAACAGTTCCACAAGTCGGGAGGTGACTGACAAGGTAACTTACCTACAGTAAGGAAGAAGTGTAAATTGCTATCGGATATAACTAAGACAGAAGAGAATACCAAAGAGTTGGAACAATAATATCCTTATTACTATCCTTGTTATAGTTTTTAAAAAGGAGACAGAGACGATATTAAAAATTACCGTCCTATCGGTCTCCTTTTTTGTTCTAACCTATAGAACAAGCAGGATTCAGAAAATATATTGCACCATTGATCATATTTACGTAATAAGACAAATAATTGAAAACAAAACACAAATGAATAGCAAAAACCCTTAGGTCCGTCATTTATTGATTTTGAAAAGGCATTTGATTCATTCTCAACATTAGCTATTTTAGAAGCCCTTAAAAACTTACATCGATATACTCAGTGGTGAGTTATAAGGGGATCACGGGGGCTCGTGCGAGCCCTTTGTTAAATTTTTCTTAAATTTGCGAGCCCCTTATTCTTCTTGTTTACTTTTTATTTTTAACAAAAAAAATTTTTTTTTGAAACATATTAAGCGACAAACTCATACGGTAACCTAACAAAAATTAGTCTTTCGGCAGTGTATAGATTATTTGGAATTATTGTTTTAACTCCTCTATAATGAATGCGTCCAAGTTTAAAAATAAAATAAGCGCATGCGCTATCTTTACCCTTCTGCCTTCTGGTAGCCAATCGTATGGTAAAACCAGTAGCCAATTAAATGCTTTATAAAAGATTTCATTCTTATTATATTTTGATAGTTAAAAAATGTTTTTCTTATGTAAGATAAATTAACACAGTTGATTGTGTGCAATCAAAAAATGTTCATACCGCATCGTCGGTCGCGCTGGTTACCAAGGGACGCGTTCGGGTTTTAGGTAGAGAGACCCGTTCGAAAAATACGTTTGTCTCCCTTAGACACAACTCCTCAGCACTCTGCTAGAGTAAACTCCATCAATGGGCCCACTACCCTTTTGGGAAGGTGTTTAGGGGCAGCCCAAAGAAATGGTTCTGCAAAAGGATAGAAATGGCAACGAGAACGGCACCAGACTATGGCTTTAGGCAACTGGAACACCTTCTCTCTGACGGGGAAGGAGTTGGAAGTGCTCGAGGAAGCCAAGCGCTACCAGCTAGACTTAGTCGGGCTTTCTTCGACCAAGAGGAGAGGCTCTGGAACTGTCGACCTGGATAAGGGGTGGAAACTCTACTACTTTGGTGTGAGCCTGACAATGTCTGCTCAGGGTGTGAGGATGCTCACAAGCCCCCAGCTGTCAGATTGTGTTGCTGAGTGGATCCCATTGGGGGATGGGTATGTGTGTTAAGGCTTCAGATGAAAAATCATGATTTGGCTGTGGTGCAAGCCTACACCTAATCTGGAGTCAGAAGTCAAAAGCAGCATCCACTTCCTAGAGGAAGTGGATGCTGCTTTTGACAGGGTAGCAGACATGGAATCAGTCCTGCTAATGGGTGACTTCAATGCACATGTTGGAACAGATGACCAGACATGGAGGGGTGTGGTAGGGAGGAACGGTGCCCCTGACCTTAACGCGAATGGGTTGAAATTATTGGACTTCTGCCGTACTAACAGTTTTTACATAATGAATACCTTCTTTCAGCACCGAGAAGTCCATAAGTATACCTGGTAAGGGATACACTAGAACAAAGGTCTCTGATTGACTTCTTTGTAGTCTCAGCAGACCTATTTTCCTCAGTGTTGGACGTTCGTGTGAGAAGAGGGGCAGAACTGTACTGACCACCACCTTGGTGTGTGCACTCTACGGCTTCAGAAACCAGATGCTACCATCAACGCTGGTAGGCCTAAGCAGCTATACCGCGCAAAATGGGAGGCATTGGAAAATGAGGCTGTGAGGAAGAATTTTGCAGATGACATTTCCTCCAGGTTCAAAGAAATTACCAAGCATGCTGCAGATGTTGAGGAGGAGTGGAAGCTGTTCAGAACAGCTGTCACTGCCTCTGCATTCGCATGCTGTGGCAGAAAGCGGCTCGGCGTGGCAACGGGCAGTGAGAAAAGGACACCTTGGTGGAACCAAGAAGTCCAAAACAATTGTCCGGGCAAAAAAGAAGTCCAACCTAACATGGCTTAGGGTCAGATCACCTGAGATGCGTTTGCGGTATGATGAGGCAAGAAAAGCTGCTGCTGAGGCAGTAAAGACAGCAAAGCAGAAGGCTTGGGAATCCTTTGGGGAAAGATTAGACTCATCCTACGCAAATGCAAACAAAGTATTCTGGCAGACCATCCGCCGCCTTCGAGGGAGGATATCGTGCACATCAAGGGCAATTAAGGCCTCTGATGGTGCACTTTTAACAACCGAGAAGGATATCCTCCACAGATGAAGGGAATACTTTGAGAGTTCTTAACCCGTGTGGCGCAGCAGTTGTGGACATCCAAGAGACGCAGATCGGGGCAATGACTAGTCTTACAGGAGAAGAGGTTCATTTAGCAATAAAATCGCTAAAGTCGGGCAAGGCTGCTGGCGATGATGAAATTCGGCTCGAAATGCTAAAAGCCTTAAATCGAGACGGTGTTCTCTGGCTGACTCGAGTGTGTCAGGCTGCTTGGATATCTGGGCGAACACCAAAGCATTGGCAGACAGGCATAATAGTACCATTCTTCAAGAAGGGAGACCAGAAGGATTGCAGTAACTATCGTGGCATCTCTCTGCTCAGCCTGCCTGGGAAAGTGTATGCTAGGTGCTTGGAAAGACGGTGCAGGAGCATAGTTGAGTCAAAGTTCCAGGAAGAACAATGTGGCTTTCGTCCTGGTAGAAACACAACTGACCAAATCTTCGCTTTAAGGCAAGTCTTTGAGAAATGTTGGGAATATGCCAAGAATGTCTATACATGTGTTGTGGACTTGGAGAAGGCATATGACCTGGTTCCTCGGGATAAGCTTAGGCAAGTAGTACAGGAGTATGGAGTGGATGGTCAACTATTAGCTGCCATCAAGTCCCTGTATGAATGCCCACAGTTTTGTGTTAGGGTAAACAGCACAAAGTCTGAACCTTTCACAGTCTCCGTTGGCCTCCGCCAAGGGTGTGTTCTGTCACCCCTCCTTTTCATAATATTTATGGACTGGATTGATAGGCACAGCCGAGGAAGTGAGGTGTGTCAGAATTAGAAGATGTAGAATTGGACGTCTGCTTTTCGCAGGATGACCTAGTTCTGCTTAGCTCTTCCACAGATTACCTCCAGCGGATCCTGGATAGGTTTGTAGCTGTTTGTGCAGAAGCCGGAATGAAGATCAGTGTGGTCAAAACTGAAACATTTGTGGCCTCAAGACAACCATCCCAGTGCACTCTACATGTAAGTGGAGTCCCAATGAGGCAGGCGGAGAAGTTTTAATACCTTGGGTCCATATTCACGAATGATGGAAAATGGGACGTAGAGCTCGAATTGGCTTAGCAAGCTCAATATTGTGGGAGCTTGGCGGTTCGTTAGTATTGAAGCTGGAGTTAAGCCAGAAGGCAAAGCTAGCTGTCTTCAATATAGTCTATGTCCCCATCCTCACCTATGGTCATGCGAGTTGGGTAAAGACCGAAAGAATGCGGACACGAATTCAAGCGGCTGAAATGAGGTTCCTTCGAGGGGTTGGTTGCGGGGTTGACAAGACTCACAGATTCAGAAGCTCTGCAATTCTGGAAACCCTCAATACTCAACCGCTGCTTCTCCGTGTTGAGAGAGATCACAGTCACGTTGGTTCGGGCACCTGGTCAGAATACCACAAGAGAGGCTCCCTCAGCAGGCCTTCTTTGCCAAGCCAGAGGGTGGGAGGCCACGTGGAAGGCCAAGGACTCGCTGGATAGATTATATCCAAAACCTTGGGTGGACACGTTTGGGAATCCTACCAAAACACCTGAGTTTGGTGACAGAGGATCGTGACCATTGGAAGTTCCTCTTGCAGCTGTTGCCCCCACAACCGAATTAGGAAAGGTGGGCCTTGAAGATGTATGTATGTATATATATTGTGTGCAAATATTTCATGTTTATATCATGAAATGTTTGTTTAAAAATGATAGCTTTTAGAGGTTGATTGTCCTCTCATACGTTTTGATGGGAATTTGTACAGAAGCTGTATTAATAAAAGTTTTGGTGTGAAATACGGCTTTTTTTGCTCGATGATGCGAGCCCTTTGTTAAAATTTCCATAGCTCATAACTGGATATACTTATCATAAATATAAAAATTCAACTGTATCTTTAAAATGAACAGATATGAAATTTCCTATAAAAGGGAGTTAGACAGGGAGATGGTATTTCACCTAAATTATTTACAGCAGCCTTGGAGGAAATTTTTAAAAAGCTGAATTGGAAGAATAGAGGAATTGCGATAAATGGGAAAGAACTAAATAACCTAGGATTTGCTGATGACATTGTTCTTTTAGGAAACTTTGCAGAACTTCAAAATGTATAATAAATACATTACCAAAAAGCCATTACAATTGGAATATCATATCAGGAAATTGATATAGTAGCCTCCTATATTTACCATCACAGTGGAGGGTTACTGTGAAGAAGACATTATATGTAGAATTCAAGTTGGAAAACACGGTGAAGCACTCAAGGGAAACATCAAACACCAATCGACCTTAAAAGAACAAATATTCGACATTGTATAATTCTGGTCATGACATATGGAAGTCAAACATGCACTTTGGCTAAAAAAATTAGCAACAAGTTGACATTACCCAGAAGAAAGTGGAAAATCATTGTATTAAGATTATTACGACAGATCATTGCTCGGCAGTACGATTCTTGATAGAAAGCTCAATATTCGGAGCTCAGACCAGGGTGAGAGACATTATAACAGCTAAAAGATCCAAATGGCAATGGATAGTCATCTTGCGAAATGTAAGACTCAAAAATGGACAAAGTTGATAACAGAATGATATCCTAGAGATGGAAAGAACTATTGCTACAGGAAGACCAAAGAGACGGCGGGAGGATGAGATTAAAGAGATGGCAGGAACTTGGTGGCACAGAAAGGCTGAATGGAGGATTTTGGGGGAAGCTGTCGTCCAGCAGTGGACAGAAAATGGCTGCTGCTGCTGATGATGATGATGAATACACAGATACATAGAAGACATACAGAGCTTTCTGACACCATTCCGAATTCTATTTCATTTACTATACCGCAACTAATTTAGAGGTCGGATTCATTTACATTATGCGCCTTCAGATTTGATAGTATATTTTTTGATCAATGCTATTGAACTATCTACAGCTGGTTGCTTCTGAATTTTAACTTTATCAAGGTATGTTGCATCGCTGAAAAGCCAGGAAGACTTCGGACTTGTAAGTTGATTGTAGAAATGAACAGTTTAACCTTGGATGATTGTTTAACACAGGTTAATATCGGTGATGATTTGTAATGTGCCTGTCATTTATTCGTGTCTTCATGACTGTCTTTAATCCCGCGTTCTGTTTTAGTAGAATTGCTAGTACAGTCCCAAATTCTATAGTGCACGCTACCCACGTCAGGTTGGGAATCGGATTACTGTGTTCTTCTAAAGAAGCGAAAGATTGGATTTCCATCTTAAGTTCTTATTAAGATGATTAAATGCTACATTTTATTATGCCTCCTTCAATGCACGTGTTCCTGATGCTTCGGGATCGGACTTGTTGCAACATCTATCACTGATTCCACAAGGACCTGCAGCTGTTTCTGCAAATGTCCAGAATAGGCATGTCGTAATTCACATTAGAGGCCACCGTACTTATGACAGGACTCTGGCTCGAAAGATGCGCCGTTTCTTGTACAAGTGAAACGTTTTGCTTTAGGGCAATCTCAGTTCAGATGATTAAGTGAGCCACAGTGGAAGTATCTCTAGGGCAATTCAGCTTTCTTAATATTGCTCTCTGCTCAATTTAGTGAGGGAAAAAAAGAAACAAAGTACAATCTTATCGTTGTTCTTGAAGTACTCCATTGGGATTCTCGATCTTAACCGCCTGCCGTTATGGTAGGTAGTTAAGTGATGTAGTTAAGAGAAATAATATACCCTTATATGGAAATCCTTGGAGAAACATATCTCTCGTTTCTATATCGTTTAATATTGTTAAGCATTTACCGTCAATGTAAGGAGGTAAATAAAGAAATCTTATCTGTGCGTAGATCCTCTTATACTAGAAGACCATAAATTTGCATGAAGAATACCGTTGTGTAGGATGTAAACCTTGCACCAGAAAAAAAAGGGAAATCTCTGTGGATCATCAAAGATAAATAAAAGAAACGTCAATGATTAGAGCACACAGTAACGTAGAAACAAGACGTCCTATGGAAGTAGGGGCGAAATCGTATGCGTCCGCAGACCAGGTGATATAGAAGGTGTTGTCGAATGAACGAGCTTAAAACAAACAAATGTTACCGATATTGAACGGACGCCAACAGTTAGAACTTCACACAAAAGATCACGAAAATTTTGTGACGGCAATATCTCTCTACTATACCATAAAATCTTATGTTTGAAATTGAGATTGGTTTTCATAAGTGAACTTCCAGTAGGTGAATAAATACAACTACAGAAGGATTTGAAAAAAAAAACGTTAAAGGCTTTGACTTGCATATTAGATATTCATTATGGTTTTATAGCCAAGAAGCAAAACAATTTGAAATTGAAAATTTGTATTTGAAACTTTAAAAAAATTCTTAAAAGATGAAGGAGTTATGAGAATACAGTTTTCAGCATACATTTAGCCTTAGTATTGCAATACATAAAAACGAAAGGCAACAAACATCTATCCACGAACTCGCATTCGTCTCTTATTAATGACTTTTATTAACGTTTCACTGGTCTGAGAGATGTTTCGAAAGAGGGATTCTTCTCAAAGAATACACAAAATCGCAAAAAAGGTATTCCTTAACTAAAATCGGTCTTGCTCTTGGATAGTACGAATACACAGGCTTATGATCAAAGTTCATTGTCTTTTACATAGTGCAATAACCAAAGCAGCGTTGAGAAAAGTTTTATCCTCTTATGCTGTAGGTATTACTTACAACACTAAGTTTCAAAGACAAAAATGCTTTGCTGCTTATTTATAAAAAATACTGAATACTGTACTTATCTTTTGCTTTTCGGAATATTTTTCTTTAATAATGTGACTTGCTGGAGGGAAGAAGCTAAAGATTCGAAGTAAGGAAAATTCAAAAATTCCCAAAAAGTGATGTAATTTAAAAGTTGAAAAAATTTTCTTTACTCTAATTTACCGGTTAACCCTGTTTGCGTTTGGAATGATATCAATCTGAAAAGAATAACTTTGTATTTATATTTATTGACTATATATAATTTTTACTATCTGTAAACTGCTTGTTTATTTTTATAACATGATACATTGATCTAATGTGCAGTTTTTGGAGCTGCTAATTCGTGAATAAATTTTTGAGCCATGTCAACGTGCATGTATAAATACCGAAGGACTATGCGTAAATTTTATCTCTACCTTCCAAATATAGTTTTTTTTCCTTTTTATTCTTTGCTTTTTTGTCAGTAATTAAATCTAAGAAATCTAACTTATTTTTAAAGAAATATGCCTAATAGAAAGAAAGCTTAGTTTTCAATATACAAAAAGAAAAGAAAAGCAGATGGAAATTTTGCACATTAAGTTTATTAAATGGAAGATAATATGCAATATAGACTGCTGCCTAACAAAAAAAATATCGAAAACAAATTAATGGCATAAATTCAAAACAGAATTATGTCTTTAAAACGATATTATTCAACAGCCCAATCAGAATGACGACGATTCAGGAAAAGAAATTATCAGTCAGTGATAATTCCATAAATCGTATAGAAAAACGTGCCAGAAAGTATTAATTACTTTAATCCATCCTCCTGTTTTTGTCTTTTACTCTTTCAAGCTTTCAGAAATATATCTTTTTAAATATATAGCATTTTTCTGACTAATATAAAAAAAAATCGGTTAAAAAACTATTCTCCGATAAACTAGACCGGCAGGTTGTGCTGTAGAAAGTCACGTGTTTGGCAAGTTTCGTCTGCGCTTATTGTATTGCTGTAAGTCAGTGTTTCTCAATCTGTGGTCCGCGACGATGGGATAGGTGGTAAGTAGCAGACTTAAATTAAATAAATAAATATATATTTTAATTATCCAAACAAAACAAATTAAAATTTAATAAGTAAAAATTATTGAAATAAAATGGATACTTAAAAAAAACAAGAAACAGAATGTTCTTGTTTTTCCAACGCAGAATGTTCATGGAATGAACATTCTGCGTTATAATAATTTGTAGCAGCAGAATGATGTGTAATAAAAGAGGGATGAAGTGAACAACAATATGATTTTATTGCTTCCGCTTTCCCTTGCTGTTTTGTCAAATAAATTAAAATTGAATAAGTAAAAATGTGATGTGAAAAATAAGCCAATTGAATTTTTTCAGCGACGCTTAGGGACATTAAATCATGGAAAAGGTATAGTTTCTGGCCATGGGTTCCATTAATAGCAAAGCACTGGAAGCATCCTATCTCTTAAGTTTGCGCATAGCGAAAACAGGGAAAGCTCATTCTATCGGGGAAAATTTACTACTTCCAGCTATAAAAATGTGTTAAAAACTATGTTTGGCAACAAGTTACTAAAAGATGTTGATTTGATTCCTCTTTCCAATGATACTGTCGGTCGAAAAATTAATGATATGGCAGGCGATGTAGAAACTCAGTTAATCGAAAGAGTAAGAAGAGCCCTTATTATGCATTACAAATAGACGAGACCACTGATGTTACAAATGATGCGCAGTTAATATGCTACGTAAGGTATGCCATGATAACAACATTCTTGACGATATTCTATTTTATAGAACTTTATCATCCCGAACAACTGGAGAAGAAATATTTCACACTCTCAATAATTACATAATACACAAAGGGATCCAATGGGGAAAATGTATGGGCTTCTGTTCGAATGGAATTTGCGCCCTTACAGGCAGGCATAGTGGGGGTTGTTTCTAAGGGTAAGGAAGTAGCTCCGGATATGAATTGGGTACATTGTTTCATACATAGGGACAGGGCCGTCGCCAAATTAGATCGCTCCCTGAGGTAAACAATTAAATATCGCCCCTATTGGATTATAAGGCAAAAATATAAGAAACTCTCCAATTGCTATTTTGTTTTTATTACAAGAGAAACATTAAATGCAAAACGATTACATAATAATATTAACCAAATGTTTGCTCTACGGGGATATTGCACAATAAAACTGTTTATAAGCTCTCTAAATTTAAATTATGAGCTATGTCCGCCTCTATCGATATAGTTGCTGAACCAACCAATCTTTCTTGGATCATTTCTGTTCGAAAATAATTTTTAATCAGTTTAAGCTTGGAGAAACATCTTTCCGCACTTGCTACGCTAACAGCAATTGTTAGCGTAGCGACCGCGCTTACCGCAATATGGCTGAACGAGTGCCCTTATTAAGCCACGCGGTGAGGCAGACTGCCTCTATGCTACACCCTGTTGACGGTATTGTATAAGGAAACGTTAGCTTCCGAAGGAATACCACAGGAAAAAACTGTGCTGTACATCGCTGTAAAGGTAGTTAATTTTATTAAGTCAGCAACACATTTATAAATAATGGCTATAACAAAAATACTATTAATAAAGTACTTCATAAAACATCATCAAAAAAGAATCTACATTACAGTAAAACCATAGCCATCCCCATACATTAAAGGGTTATCAGAAAAAAATCAATAGAATCCTACACCAATATAATCTCAATGCCACCTTTAAACCACTTACAAAACTTAAAAACATATTCAACTCCTCTAAGGATTCTCTCCTCCCATTGGCACATCCTGGAGTTTATTGCATCCACTGCACCTGTAACTTACCATACATTGGTGAAACAGGACGTACAATCCCTATACGTAAGAAAGAACACATAAAACACATTAAATATATCACGCTTTCAACCCCTTACACCAAATCGACTGGAAACGTACCCGCTCTTTGCACCATACAAAAACCTGGTATGAAAGAAAATTTAAGGAAGCCTGCGAAATTTTGATAAACCACCCAAATATCAACAATAATGGTGGCATGAAAATTCCAAGTATCTGGATGGTACACATTCAGCCTACTTAATATTTAGTATCCTGCATACTTCAGGACTCTAGGCAACCTTCAGCTAGTATTGAAAACTATCCCACACCAACTGGTTGGAATGTATGTATAATTATGGTGTTTATATGTATATATGTATAATTAAATGCATATGTATAATATATATAAGGTTCATATGTATACTCATATATATATAGACTTGTTGTTGCTCCCAATGTAATTTTACAACCAATAGATAATATTAATAATAGGACTCTAGCGTTGATGTAGTAAGTTTTTTTTTTTTTCACCAGAGGTCAGGCCAATAATTGTTGTAACGGTTGGTCAGTAACTTTAACAAACCATGTAGATTGTAGTGCAGCTTGTTTCTCTGTATATATGCTCCAGAAATGACCTTGATATAAAGGTCGAAACGCTGAATGTGGATTTTGGTTTATATTAGACTAAAGTTTTACTCAAACACAGTAGTTGTCTGAATAATTTTCCGAAATGTATTCGGATCACCGTGTAAGCCTAAAAGAAAGGATTAATTTTATTAAGGCTCAACCATTAAAATAATAGGTTATTTTCAGTACCTGCGATGATATGGGCAGTGAATATGTACACAACTTTTGCTTCATTCTGAAATTCGCTGGCTTTCCAGGTGCAAAGTACTAACAAGGACATTTCAATTAAGGCACGAAGTTTTATTATTTGTAAATGAACGTAATTCTGATTTTGCATCAGTTTATGAAGCATGGTTATCAACGCTATTATATCTTTCAGACATATTTTCGAAATTAAATGAACTAAATCTCTCCCTTCAGAGAAATTCTTTAACTGTTCTTGATTTCTACGACAAAATAAAGGCATTCGAGAAAAAAAAACAACTGGTGTTATGGATAGTTATGCAAAAGACAGACAATTTGCACCTTTTCCAACATTGGAATCCTTTTTAGTGGAAAATGATCTTTTGTTGATTTTGAGTTCCTGGAAAGGGTTTGACCACCTCAAAACCTCTGAAAAAGAATTTGTAAACATATTTTCCGAATAACTTTTATAAGAAATTTCTGTGGGTTCGCGATCCATTTCGGGTTTACGGTCCCGAGAACGACCTTTCGTTATCGAAAAAAGAACAGTTAATTGAGCTTTCAAGTGATAGCGGACTTAAAATGCAATTCCGTGATCTTGGATTGGCTCGATTCTGAATCTCGCCTTCAGTGAGAAATGAATTTCCCGAATTATCTGAAGAAGCACTGAAAATCGTAAGGCAGTTTTCTACAATCTATTATTGTGAGAAAGGATTTTCATCGCTCCTTCAAATAAAAACAAAATACAGAAATCGCCTTAGTTGTATGTGCGTGCCGATCTTCGACTGAAGTTGACCAATATTGAGCCAGATATCCAGCAACTCGGCAGAGGCCGAGAAGCTGAATCATCTCATTAAAAGTAAGTAGTAACATAATTATATCATATTATTTAATAATTATATAATTATATCATTTAATAAAAATTAAAACTTTGTTAAAAGGTGATGCACTTTTAATCGTTTACTTCCAATTTAATTAATTATCTTTCCCTATGTATTCAAAACACGCTTTTAGATTTATTATGTTATAAATGCAGATTTTCCCAAATGTTTTTTAAAGAAAAACACATAGGTTTTTCTTTAAAAAACAAAATATACATACTTAGTGACCCGTAGAATTGTTTTAGGTATATTTTACTGGTCCTTGGACTTAGAAAGGTTGAGAAACGCTGCTCGTGCATGGAAGTTTGTGTGTTATTATTGGCTTCATATTTCATGATGTCTGTTAAACTTTTTATGCGAAAATTAGTGAATTACTAAAAGGCATTTTATTGTTTAAATTACTTTAGCATTATCGTGCACTTATTTGAATTGTTTTTCTAAAACGTTGAGCAAAAAAATTTAACGTCAAATACTGAAGGGAGAAAGGGGTCAGCTTTTAAGAAATTAGGTAATGTGGAAAGTATTGGAGGGCAATAAATTCTTACAGTGCAATTCCGCCACGTTATAATTAACGTAATACTATAGCTTACGTATGGTGGAATTTAAGCCTAGCGTACATTTGCATGAGTATTTTATCAAATTTTGACAGGGGCTAGTTCTGATAAAGTAATTTCTGGAATGGATTCTTCTGTTATTTAAGAAAAGAAGTTAGGATCGCTAATTCTGCAATTTACGAAGGAAGAATTCACACAATGAGAGTGCGTTTATTGCGCCTTTTTTAAGTGTTTCAGCGTAACTGTAATCACTAGTGCATGCAGATATTCTCTGCAATAAACTGCAGTTGATTCTCAGCGCTCGTATTGATGATTTCGTCGAAGCGAAATACCCAAACTAACTTTATTGGATACTGTACACTGGAAATAATAACTTTAAATGAATGAATTCCAATGAGGTCATTGTTCTCTTTTAATAAGTTGTTCGCAAATAAGTTGCAAATGACTGGGTTGTGAGATTTATTAACGTGTCGTACTGAGCTCTGTTTCCTTCAATTAATTTGCAAAACAAGTAAAAATTTGCAGAAAAGCAATTGTTAATATATCAGTAAAAAGTCACGTCTGTTTATAAGTTTATTCTTTAGCTGTTTTAATGCAATTTATACGTATTTTTCCCAAGATTAATCAGGTGTGTGCAAACGAAAGTTCCGTCTATAGCTACTCACGAAATGTTTTATCGAACAGTTATTGGAATATTTCTCGTTTTAGTAGCTTATTGCATCCACATTCCTTCATAATTAATTTTGGTTACATCACCAGAAATGGTGTAACCAAAAACCGAACACATTAGAAAAGAATAAAGAATATCAACCTTCAAAATAATAGAAATAACTACCAAAAAAATAAAAACACGCCGGAGCAAATATTATATTATCAATAATACCATTCATGTTTAAAGGAAATAAAATTAGTACAGTAAACATTAAATTCTGTCATAAAAAAAAAGAAAACGTCAACAAAAACCACAGTAATTAAAAAAAAAAAAAACACGAAAGCACCCACACCAGTATCACCCTTTTGGACAACTTAACATTACCAAGAATCAGACGCACACAAAGTAAAACCCATACCCCCCCCCCCCATTCCCTCATGGTGAAAATTCAGGGATTATTCTTAACATCAGAAATGCACATACTTGGGTACATAACACCGAAATCAATAAAATCGCCCGTTTCGTCCCGACACGAAACTAACACCAAAATACCCTCTTAAATATCATAATAAACAACCGACGTTATTGTTTGTCAGGATGTTATATGAAACGATGCTATGGGGTTAAAGAATCGACGATATATCTAGTGGATAAATGGGTGTTTCTCGGTGCGAATATCTTAATAGAAAATTATTTTAATTTATTATTTTGTAAAGACAGGTGCTTTTGTGAATTTATATATATATATATATATATATAGCTCTAATAAATAAAAACGCTATATATATATATATTCTGTGAATATATATATATATAGCGTCTTTGGAACATGCAGATTTAGAACTTTAAAAGCCTTTCTGCTATGCTAAGTTCGGCACGCACCTGCACAGCCGATTCAACAGGTACCACCTTTTCGGCCCAACAGTATCGCCATAATACATGCTAATATTCCTACACGGTTACTTGACATGGTTCACTGTAACTCCCCCACCCCTCTGTTTTTCAAAAGTGTCAAAATGCAAATAGCTTCCTGCGAAAACGAATCTCGTAGCAGAGTTCACGTGATGCTTCCTCCAGTGCGCGAAATGGTGAGACACGTATGCAGACGGTAGAAGAAACACCTCTTTCGAAGATGAGCTTCCATTGTAAGTAGCATTGTAATTTTTGATGTCCATTTTTATCTTAATTGGTCCTTTGGTTACGGAGAAGAGCATGTATTATATTTAATTCATGCTATTAATTTAATCCAATATTTAAAAGAATAATAGAATTATTCTCCGTTTAATTGATGTTATTTGTTAAATACCAGTACATAATATTTGTTAAATAATTGTGCGTATTCGATTTAAGATAGAATAACAAAGTAATTATATAATAGATGGCAAAAATAGGAGTTCATTGAATCTTCCTCAATTGAGATGTACACCTTAATAGTGTACAACGTTTGTCCTTTGTGGCGATTGATTTCATGGTCCCATTGAATTTGTGTTAACTGTGAATAGTATATTAGTAGATAATACTACAAAAGAGTTAAATTTTTAACATGTTAGTTTCCTGGTGGTATGCGCCGTGTTCTGTCCCCCATTCAGATCTTTATTACAAATAAAGGTATTCAAATCTTCAAGGCATATACATGACTTCAGATAAACGTATCTTAAGACACGTATAATCGACTTCAGATAGCTTATCCGAAGTCGCATGTACGTGAACTACTAGAGGGGACAGGTGGATCTTGGATTTTATAGTAACATCACAGAAATCAGTTAAGGACTTTATTAATTATTTAGAACCCCCTCCATGCAATAGTAACATTTTTGAAAGGAAACCTAAGACTACAAGAAGAACGTCACGAAAGACCCGTGGAATTTCAAGAAAGCAACATTGTGGGTATAAGAAAATTAAGCTATACTCAAACTTGCTGATTAAACGCACCAAATTGCTATTGATTATTACTTAGTGGATAGATGAGAGGAAATAGTGCTTGGAGAAGTCTTCTAAGAGTCTTCCAACATACATTCATCAGTTACCAAATCCTGGTCCACCACCTGGTGGACCAGGATTTGGTAACTGATGAATGTATGTTTGAGAGGATTCTGAACGGAAATTGTATGAAGATAACGACTTATTTTGTCTGAAAGAAATATTTTAAGTTCTGGTAAGAAATTTGTAACAGAATTAGTAAAGATCAGCAAATTGTATGTTAAATTAAGAAGTTAAACTCTTGTAGGAGAAAGGAAACTATGATAGCATTATTCACGCGTCTCCGATGAAGCCGGTATCGTACTACGGATTTAAGCTTTAGTCATTAAATTATTTTAATGAATGTCAAGAAAGTAGAAGTTGTTCAAAAGATTCGCAAAGTGCATGAAGGAGTGATTTTATGGTAGTGATGAGAATCGGTTGGTTAGTTGTAATTTGTTAAATTTCTCTGAAGAATGAGAGGAAATATAATTGAAGTTTGTTTGTTTGTTCAGGACATAAGTACAGCGAAAGATTTGAAAGTAGAATGATCTTCAACCTAGGGTTATATATAGAAGGCAGTGTTACACAACTTTAAGTTAGCTAGAGGAGAAATTTATTAAAATTTTAATTTTTTTTCAAGGATTATCTAACTTAGCATAGATGAACATGTTTTGAGTAAGTTTTACTTTATTTTTTTAAAATTTTACTCACCTTTATCCATATCAGCGAACAATGGTCCTGCCTTTTGACGACAATACCAGAGACTCTTTAATTGGTGATGAAGATCGCCATGGTAACGTTGTTGAGAATAGTTAGAGGATATCATTGCTGAAGTGTCCTGAAAAAAAGTTAAAACAATTCTCAAGATGCAAGGTTATCTAACGGATAGGAAAAAGAACCAAATACGGGAAAGACGTGTCTTGGGAGATATAAAGAAAGCATTTCCGGTAATTAAGTAAACTGCTATTATCGCAGACGCTCAAAAACGACAAAAGTCTGTCGAGACATGTAAAAGACACGTTTGTTCAAAAATTACTTATTGGTAACTAAGTGAGAGGTAATGCATCAATGTTGTGTGTCAAATACTCCAGGGTATGCAAATATGGTCTTTACTACTTACTTGGAAAATGATTTTGTCCTTCACTAATCCTGTCTGAACCTCATCCTGGCGTGGAGAAGGTGAACGGGTGATATCGGTTACATCAATGTAGTCGGCTAACAAAAGGAGGGATGGTTGGGTTAGTAGTTAGCTAAAGAACGGTCAGATTGCTCAAAGAAACCAAAGTTTGAAAGAACGAAAGACTATCGAAAAGAATAAGGAAGGCGAAAGTGTGAGAATTCTTACGTGGAATGCAAGATCACTTATAGGAAAAGAACTGAATAACTTGCATATAAAAAATTTAATTTTAATTTATGCAACATCAGAACAAAGAAAATATGTAATTATAGGAGAGTTAAAAAAAAGCCGAACTGAAGGAGTTGGAATAATAAGAGAATATATATCAAGCAGAATACCACATTTAAAACTAAAAAAAAGGGGAAGATTATTAAATATTATTAGTGTATATAGTCCCGAAAAAGAGAGTAAAACTGAAAATAGAAGAATTGTATGAAAATCTATAAAATGTAATAGAAAAATAAATTAAAAAATGTAATAATTGGAGAATAAATGCAAGCAGCGTGATTATTCTAGGTATTTGCCAAAGATTTACTGCAGAAATAATTAATGAAAATGGAATAAATTTGTTACATTTTTGCACGAATAACGAATTAAGAATACATAATGCATTCTTTGTTCATAAAATAACATGCGGGAGTAGCAGAGGACAAAATCTGTAAGTGATTTCCTTAAAATTAATAGAGAAATCACACGATGGCAAATCGTGGATGTTAAGAGCTTCTAGCTTCAATGGATATAGGGAATGACCATGAGTTAGAACATGGTAAAATAAAACAGAACAAATATAGAAAGAAAAACAAAATACAGGATTACTCTAGGAAGATACCTATACAATAAAAGATTGTTAGATAGACAAAAACAATCAGCGGAAGGAAAATAGCCTTTAAAAACATTGTACATGAAGCAGCAAATGAGAATTAGGAGAACACACAATTAGTACAAAAACTAATCAAAGATGGAGACAGTGATTTAAAGAAGCGAAGAGAAGATTAGTGAAAGGAAAGAGCATTTCGCAGATATCTACATGAAGAAACAAATACCTTAATACGAAGAACGTAAAACCAGAAGTTAAGTAAACAGTGAGTTAAGTAAAAAATAAACAGCAATACTGGAACAACTAATCCAAAAAAGAAAAGAACGTGTTTTTTTATGGTATACAAAGAACAATCTTGGAGAATAATACAAACTCAAAAGAAAGAAAAGTATAAAACTAACAAATGTGGGATTGAATTAATGGAACGATTTTCAAAATCTACAGAGGAAAGAACGAAGATAGTATACAACAAAAGATCCTTATGAAAAGGAGGATAACATAATTTCTAAATAGTAGAACGATATTGGATAAGATTTTTTTTTACTTTTCCATTTCATCAGAAACATAAATTTGTGATCAATCAGAAAATTCTTGTGTAGCAAGCACTTTTTACTAGTTAAAATTTCGAGCTACTGCCAAAACAATCGGGTGTTATTGTTTGTCTGAGATAATGAGGACTTACTTCGAGATAATTCGTTTGCCATGCCTGTGTCAGTTAATCTCCAATCAACTCTATTCTACTACCTGTTATTCAATCATGAGGATTGAGCTGGGACAATCTGGGAGATCCATTGTTGAATATAGCCATTTAAAGTTTTACTGTGAAGCCAGTTGCAGTTTGATTTTTCTATCGATCCATATGCGAGAGATAGAATCTATCACACACAGTGCTGTGTGCAGTGCAGGTGAAAAGTTGGGACAAGAGAAATCTATTGAGTTCCTCTTGAAGAAATGGAAGTTATAAATATTGTGAAACGTTCGTGAGCAAAGCTATTCCAGGGGCCAAAAGTAGAGATAGGATAAATGAGGAAGGGGAGAAGCAGGTTCTGTATGTTTGCAATTGTGCTGAAAATGAATAATGGGAATGTTGCTCTTATTTTAAACAGGCCAAACAAAAGGAAGTTTTAACAGAATGTCAGGTCAATAGAATAGTGACTGACCATGGAAATATCTGTGAAAGAGGGCTGAAACAGTGTGTCTTTTGAGATAAGGGTTGAAGTGTGTGTGTGTGTGAAGGGAAGGAGTTATCTATGAACCGAATCTGGAGTTTGAATGAAGTTAGTAGGTATATCGATAAAAGTAGCTCCCTTGAGCTGAAAAGAATGCCTGCTGAGTATTTTTTAGTAGACTGAGGAATTTATTGATGCCATGTGTTTATGCCAGGAGACTGTGAATGTCATCCAAGGAGAAAGAGATCCGATTCAGACTGGTGATTTATATATTATTGATCGTAAAGGAAGAAAGGCCGAGATCTCTTTAGCGGAAGAAAATGAAACTATTTGAAATTGATTAGATTATCCTTATTTCATAGAAGAATGATATGGAGATAAGTATTTAAGGCGCAGGTTGCAAACAACCTTGAAGCTTGGGATGCCTGAGCACTGTTGATTTGTCGAATGAGTAGGACCAGTGAGGTGCACTATCGACAACAAATTGTGGTCAAGATTAGTGGTGGTGATTAAAGAGAGCTTTGTGCTTCTGCACTAATTCAGGTGAGCTCTAAAGCACTTCGGTGTTAGTGGAGAAAATGAAGCCATCGCTATGACGAGTAATGAAAGACCAGAGAGACACTGGCTATCTAATTTTAGTGGCCATAGGATGGCAGTTCACTAAGCAGACCCCCATGCTAGACACGAACCGTTGCTCTGGAAATGTAAAGAACGACAGTATATGCTTGTCCAAACCTTCGGGCACGTGTCACTGATTAGTGACATGAGATAAGAGCCAGGTTGAGTATAAACAGTTTTAGTTCTGGAAGACTAGTGAGAGAATAAACAGAATTCGCAGACTGTCTACTCCTCAGCCCATCCCTAATACTTATGTGCTGCAGGTTTGCAGTTTTTCATAACTGTTATTAAAATGCCATGATTAGAACGAATAATCTATTTCCTGATATGTACCTCGAGGAATATTCAGGCAACAGGATTAAGTTTACATTATTATTAATCTCCTATGAACTTCCTCCAAATTAATGTATTACTTATCACAACTCCAATATTGCCTTATCTAATATTTCGGTATTTTAGGGCACTTCTGACTGAATCAGTACGCTTAGACCTCGGTCTTCCTCTGGATCTCTTTCCTTTCATGATTTCAATCCTTTTTTTTTTCCTAACGTTTCCTCATCCATTCTATTTAAGTGAGCATACCTCCTGAAATTAGCTTTACTCACACATGTTTGAATGCTAATAATTTCAAGTTTTATAAAATCTTAATTTTTAACGTTTTTGTCATCGATTCCATCTAAACACACTCATAAGTTTTCTCAGGACGCGAAGTCTAGTGTATAATCAGGTGCTTTATTTACAACGCAACTCTCCAATCCATAACTTAAAACTAGTTTGAGCACTGTATTGAATACGTCTAGTATGTTTTGGCTAATTTCTCTATTTCATATAAATTTATTCAGCCGGCTCCCTCCCTACCATGATTGTTTTGCATTATTATCTTGTCAATTTCCATATTTAATTTGCCATCAGTAAAAACTATCCAAATAGCTGAAATAATTTACTTGTTCTATAGGTTCTCCGTTGAGAATGCACCTGGAGTTTTTTTTGTCCTTGCCCATTTTCATAATTTTGGTCTTTTATTACTGATTTTCATGGCAAATTTGTTACAGCTGTTATTCAATTTAGTTAGAGAATGCTTGCTACTTGCATTGTGGATGTGTTTAGGAGTTCAACATCATTCGTATAGATAAGAGTGGAGATAATGTACATTCTTGTCTGATACCAGATTTAACACCAAACCATCTTCCTGTACTTCAATTCTAATTGCTGACTAACAACTTAAATATAGACGTGTATTGCTCTGAATAATGTTTTAAAAAGCTTTTCTCTTAGCAACTCGACGTATGCCTTTTCCAGATGTACAAAATCTTGTTATATTCCAACTATTGGTCTTAAAGTGAAAATCTGAGCTTGATAACCTCTATTTGGCATGAACCCGGTTTGTTTTGTTCCGAGTTTCTCTTCCAAACGTTTTCTCAACCCCTTTTCAAGTATGCTTGCATAAATCCTACCTGGAACACTCAGAGAAACGTTTTTTTAATTTTCACATTCAACTTTATTTTTTTTTATAAATGGGAACTAAAAGAATATCATTTTTCTTATTAACTAGGAAATCGCAGATTTCAACCCGTTGAATAATATACAATGCCATATAACGAAGCTATTTAAAATAGAAAAATATTTTACATACATTCCTGCTATTTCCTTTGCAATTTCGAAATGTATTTCGACAGCAACACTAACTTCAGGCAAGGATTTGTTTTTATGTTAATCGAGATGCAGTTCAGAATAATATTTTTGTATGCTGTGATGCCTTTTTTAACTTTAATATATTCATTAATTGTTCTTTTTTATTAATTTTATGCTAACTGATTTTTGCATAAACCATTTCTAATTATAACGAAAAAGAGGAGTGGATTGATATGTAAAAGAATATACAATCAATTTAAGATTCTGGATATTAACTTACACTTTATAAGGAAATGGAAGCATAGTCAACTTTAAAAGCAAATTCAATGGAAAAAAAAATGTTGCTTCATCTCACGTATTATGTTATCGCCAGTACTGGGCAAAGTGTCCTTTTTTCCAAGTTAAAAATCTAATAGCCTATCGCAACAACAGAGTAAGTATCCATTAGTGTGCTTAAAATACACAAATGGCTAAAAGCAATGCATTAAGCTAATATGGCAAAATAGAAATTTTTGCAGTACTAAATGAAAAATGCACGTAAAAGGTATCATTGCAGGCACATTAACGATATTGAAATATGTTGCTTAAAATGGCTTCCTAATGAAGAAAAGAAAATTACATTTGCTAGCAGCAAATATCTCCATAAAATGATTCAAGTTTTTGGTGTTCAAGGATATGTATGTTGATGGTCATGTAAAGTGGTGGACGTTGCCCACTTTTTCTCGGTTTTACATATTGTTTTAAAAAAATTGGTTCATCTATTTGACTTATTTCGTGAGTTAATGATGAACGTAATAGGCCCTTTTTTGCTTGCAAATTCGCGTAAAAACCAACAGCTTAATTTCCTTAGCAATTAATTGATCTTACTACCAAGAAATCCAGACAGAAACAAAAAATATTATTTCGGTAATGGGGCTGGTTTCTTCATAGCAATTTTTATTTTCTTGTATTCTATCGATCTGCTTGGGATTCGAAGTGTAACAAGAGTTTAATGGTCAATGGAGTAGTTCGAAATGTTGCATTGCTTATTGTAATTCAATATGTTTACCTCAGGATAAGCAAGACTCATTATTTTAATTCAAAGAAATATGAGACAATTACTCGAGATTAAGTATTAAGGACAACGATGGAAGCTTTTTTCCCCATGCTCTATTCTGATAATGATGGGTTTTTTTCATAAACGGATAAATTAATATGATAAACTGAATAAAAGAGATTTCATAAGTTTAATATTATATTTCATACTACGAAAATGATAGCATAATCTTGTGCTCGTTATGTCACTATAACGTTAATTAGGAAAACATTTGAGATGTGGTAAACATGTTCCATATACATCTCCATGTTATGAATATTGCTTTGAGTAAGTCCGTTCTAAGGCTATTATTATCTGTTTGCTGCAAAGATTGAGGCACAACAACACGCTATTAGCGGCTTTACTATGCAACTGCTTGAAATCGAATATCAAATAGGAGGATGGTCATATGATATTTCATTTACGTGATTTATGATATCCAATTTGGAGACGATCTTTGCGGTTGAAATTACCTTGCTGTTAGAACATTACTGATACAAACGTAGCATATGAAAACAGGAACTACAGCTTAGCCCTTGAGATTAGTATAGATGCGACTCGCATTTCCTGAAACCATGCATTTTGTGCGATAGTTTATGCATGCCCCCCCCCCCTGAACCTATTAGAACGACGGTATAGGCGTCATGAGAGACTGAAAGAAAAATGAAATGGTCTCTCTTTTTACTTCTCTCTAAGTAAAGTTTCACTTTACTTAGAGCTTCACCCTAAGTAAAACTTTACTTTGTAAGTAAAGTTTTACTTAGAGCGAAGCTAACTGAAGAGTATACGAAAGTTGACGGAGATTTATTTGTGTTATAAAAGTAATATACATATCTGAATTCTTTTCATAAATAAAAATTTGACTTGTTGGTAACACAAAAATCTTAACAGATATTAAGGCTCAGATTCTCTTCTGTCTGCATAAATCCCAGTGAATTCTTGAAGAAAACTGCCCAAAATAAGTACACCTTCTCGCAGAGAATACAAATGCTGACCTACATGCTCCTGAACGGCATAAAAAACATTTTTGCAAATAATACAATAGAAGAAAGATCTGGGCATTCTCAGCGGGTCCATATAAAACTCTCAAGAGAACAATTGCATAGGTTCTTTACTGAACAACTATGGCAATATAGAGCTCTTGAAGCTGACGACGAGAAAAGCTTTACGTCTAACAAGATCAAGTGGAAGGATCTTCAAAAAGTGCACTTCTGGAAACGAAATTCATACCTACCTTTCAATTAATTTAAATCACGTTTAAAATCGCATATCGTGTCCAAGTCTGCTTGCTCAAGATTTTTGATGGCCGATGACCAGGATGTCACTGAATAAATGAAAGTACCATTTCTGAAGCTTCCTTGAATTATCTGACAACGCAGTTATGCTTCCTCAAGACGGCATTTCTGTGTCTTACCATACCACAAGGATGCCTTTTGTTGGTTGTATAAGACTATACTGGATTTGTTTTCCTTTTCCACATCTGTAACATGTTCTGATATGTGAATCGTAGATCTTTCTCTCTCTTTCACCTCCCTGGACCGTCATTTATGACCTACATAGAATATGGTGCATGAACAGTGGAGTTTATAAATCCCTGTTTTTTTTTAAGGGTAGGTAAGATGGTTTAGAAGTAATTAAAAAAATCTTGCGATCATAAGATCATGTAAAGTGGGGGTGAAGGCTACTTTTGTGGTATGCTATCGAAGTATTTCAGAAATTTTGCCTGTTAAATACTAGATATAAGAAAGTGTTACCTCACTTTTGTATTCCTTGCTTATTTGTCGTAATCTACGGAGCATTCTGCTGGAAGCGGGCCTGTGGTAGAAGTATCCTGGTAGGGAGAATTGTTTTCATGGACATTATAGGTCTTCTCAACCTCTCTCTCTCTCATACGCACACACATATTTCCACCTAATTCCCCTGATTTGAATCTCATTGAACATCTGTAGGATCATGTGGCTCGTACCGCAACATTCCGTCTTTTCATCCCCCCCCCGTGACTCGCTTGGTCGCTGACTCAGGGGACATTATTCTGTCTAGCTGGTTCACAATACCCGAGGACACCTTAATTGATCTGTTGAGTCATGTCAAGTCTAGTCCAAGCGTTTATCTCGGTGTGTGACTACGTTTTAGTGGCGTGTTGTCTCCTCTTGCTCTTTAGTGGCGTGTTGTCTCCATCACGCTATTGGGTCATAATGTTTTGGCTCATGTATGTCATTATTTTTTTTTATGTGTGGCACTGTTATTAGGTGTGACAGATGTTTGGATAGATTTGGGAGAGCTAAGTAAATCTAAGTAAAATAAGTCCGCATACATGCAAAAATTATATCCTCGAAAAAGGGCTTCAATGCAGAACAGATCCACACTGCAACGCCGCCAGCTATAAAACAGGATGGGAAAGCGGGTGCGATATGATCTGTAACGGATGCATGCGACGTGCCTTTGTTTCATACCATCGAACACTTCTCGAATGTGGGTCCCATAACCCCATCTACCGAAAAAATAAATGGAGTGCCCGGATCTACAACAACCTCTGAACTGTTTTCCCATGGAAATATTAAACCCTTTCATATCATCTTTCAGGTATAAGATATACTCAAGTTAACTCTCAGCCAGCATTCACCTCCAGTACTTAACCTACTACGAACCATTTCTTATTTTCATATAATAAAAAATAAATTACCATTACCAAAACTTCAAAAATGTAGGGGCCTGTATGAAAATCAACATGCCCTTTAACACAAATTTTGTCCATACAAAATATACTTAAGTACACATTGGAAACAAGAGGAACAAAATGAATAATAGATTACATTATTATTAACAAACTAAATAATAATATCAAGGATATAAGGGTTTTTAAAGGGAGCCAAATTGATAATGATCATATGTTAGTTGAAAGCAGATTTGAATTCATAAAAAGAACCATATACTTCAAAAGAAAAAAAGATAATGAACCAACATCTAATAAACAGTTTAAAATTCACCTCCTAGAACAGGAGAGTATTAGAAACTCTTATAAAAACATAAGAAATAAAATAAAACTAACCACAAACAATATTGAAACTAACCGGAAAAATATAAAGGAAACCATACTAAAAGCAACAGAAGTTGAGGATACAAATCAAGGAAAAACAAAAACAAATATCTCAGAACTTGGAATGATGACTTAAAGGAATTAATCAAAAGGAAAAAATAAACACTTTTAAAATTTATCTGCAAAATAAAAACACTGCTGACTATCTACACTATAAGAAACTATGGGCTGAAGTCAGAAAGTTTTAGCTTTCCAGAAGTATATGCAGAGAAGATTGGAGTAAATATGTTAAATCATTAGAGAAGGATGTCACTGGACCACAAAGAATAGGTTTTAAAATTTTCAGGCAACTACAAACATCAGAAAGTAGTGATCAATTAAGAAATCTGATTTTCAAAGCGGATTAGATAGAACACTATAAAACATTGTGGAATGAAAAACAAGAATTACAAAACTCACAAAATTGAAGATATCAATACACAGGAAAGTACAGAAGAAATGGTAATGGAGGAATTAGAAAAAGAATTTAAAAGCTCAAGAAATAGAAAAAGCCCCAGGCCTTGATGGAATATGCGTTGAGCTCTTTAAATATGCAGACAATAGCTTAAAATAAAACCTACTTACTCTTCAATAATATCTGGAAATATCAAAAGATCCCAAAATAATGAAAAAACTGGAGTACTAATCAATATTCAGAAGAAAGGTCCAAGGACAAATGTGGAAATTAGAGGCATTACTCTCTTAATAACAGCATCTAAACTCTATGCAAACATCTTAAAGAACAGACTAATTAAATATATAGAAATTATTTAGAAGAACAGTGTGGTTTTAGAAGAGGGAGAGGATGCACAGATGCTTCTTTCACAATGCAACAGATCATAGAAAAAATAGAATTTAACTTGTCCACTTTTCTTCTATTTATTGACTACGAAAAGGTGTATGATAACTTGAACAGAAAGGTACTAAATATTACAAGATGATAAAATACTTACTCAATTAAAGCAATAAAAAGCCTATACAGAGAAACAAATTTGCATATGGAACATTATCAGAACCTTTAACTATAAATAAAGGAGTAAGACGAGGTTGTGACTTATTCCCAATCCTATTCAAAATTTATATAAACGGAATTCTAAAAGAATGGAAAACAACTGTCAAAGATGGAATTAAACTAACCAATAATAAACAGCTAAATACAACACTTTATGCAGATCAAGTAAAAATTTCAAATTCAGAAGATAAACTCCAAATTGCAACTAACCATCTAAGTGAAATAGCAAAAAAAAGAAAAAGAAAATGTCAAACAAAAAAGCCATGGGAATGTGTGGAAACACCATTCAGAAAGGCAAAATTATGCTTAACAATAAAATAATAGAGCAAGTTACGGAATTCAAATACTTAGGAAATACATGGCACAAATGTTTACCCTGATCATAATATAACTCTTCAGTGGATACTCGACATGGAACACAAAGTTAGACTTCAATGCATAACATATAGAAAAAAAAGTCGATGAGCAACTTCAACATGTGCACCGCCGGTAACACGTAAAATATCCAAGCAGTGATCAATAACACGCCACACATTCTCCAACATTTGTTGTGCGAATCCTTCAACTGCATTTCTGATGCGCTGTTGCAAGGTCTGGAACTGATCTTGCATAAACAAGATCCTTAACATACCTCAAAGAAAAAACTCTAGGGTTATAATCCGATGGCCCTCGGGGGCCATGGGATTGGACAATCTCTGCCAATCCAGCGATTCGGGAATTCTTGATTAAGACGATTGCGAACATCACGAGACCAATGAGAGGGGGGGGGGTCTCCGTCCTGTTGAAAGATAACATTTGGTTGCATCTCCTGTAGCTGGGGAATGGCAAAATTATTGAGCATGTCTAAGTACCCATTTTCATTAATTTCTTTTTCAAGAAAGAAGAAAGGGCAATCACTCGATCATGCATTAGTACACACCACACCTTGTGTTTCGGACTAGCTCGAATGTCTTCTCTTATGGCATGTGGGTTTTCAGATCCCAGATGCTTTGTCTGTTGACTACTCCACTCACGTGAAATTTTGCCTCATAAGAGAAACAACACGCTGCAAAAAATCATTATCCTCGTCATTGCGGTTCAAAGTGAGGTTAGCAAATTCTTCACGCCTTGGACGATCATCTGGCTTTATCTCCTGGACAATTTGGACTTTGTACACACACAATTTCAAACGTTTGCGTACCATTTTGTGGACTGTACTCCTTGGCATTTTGCAGTTCTAGTGAAGCTGTTCTGATTGACTTCTGCGGTGACCGGGAGAAGGCAGTTTGAACTACCTCAACTGTCTCCTCGGAAACCGATGGTCTGCCACTGCTTGTACCCTTATGAACTGGACCTTTTTTTAAAAAGGTTGTCTTCCATGACTTAATGAACTTGACATCAGGTGGGTTCTTCCCATACTGTGCCCTAAACCTTCGCTGCACTGTAACTGGAGATTTTGTTTCTGCTAGCCACAGAACACATTGTACTTTTTCCTGTACGGAAGCCATTTTTAAAGAAAATCAGCAACAGCGCTCCTGGTGGCAAAAGCAGTATACTGAAGATACCAGTATGGAAACTTTGAGTGCGCAAGTTTACCTGCAACAAAACTTATTCAGTTAATTTCATTGTTAACATATTCAGGTCAGTTGAAATCAGGGTAAACATTTGTGGACACCCTGTATAATCTCGCAAGACTACAAATTTACAATAGAATGAATGGAATAATTAAAAGAAATTTTGGAAAACAAATAAAGAAACTCGATGAAGATTACATAATATGACTTTCTAAAACATCTCTCAAATTTGGAAGTGAAACTTGGATTCTAAAACCAAGACAAAGATTGGAAGCAGCACAGATGAAGTTTTTCTAAGATCTCTCCTGGGACTCACAAGAAATAGAATATTAGCAAAACTGGCTAAACCACATAAAGGATGAATAACAATAGGATTCCTAAACTAGCACTAGAATATAAACTTACAGGAAGAAGAGACCGCGGACGCCCAAGATTAAGATGAAAAGATCAAATTCACCTGCAGAGTAGGAACAAGACATAAAAAGCTTATACCTGCATTTATTCAGACGATAACAATTTTTTTCCGATGAAATCTCGGTATATTCCCCCCCTTCCTTTTCTTGATGCATGTTTTCTGACTAGTATGCTATTTCTTTTTTTTATTTCCTGCTTGTCAGACGATGGCATTATCTAAACAAGACAATCCGATACTTTTCTAATTGCATGACTTTCGTTCTCCCATTACATACTAATAGTTCTAAAATCCAACTACTCCGGTTTCGTTTCACTATAACCGAAATGACGTAATTGAAGGCAGACTGCAAGACACCAGCTTCTTCCAGACAACATAACCAAGTACGTTTTTCTTTTTCATGCCAATAACAGTAATCCGTGGTGACTCTGCCACTGAACACCGAAAAATCAATGCTTAACTACCCGCTCTGTATATTCTAGTTTTACTTCATTTTAGCAAGTGTTAGTAAAACACTTGCGCCCAGAACAAACAATTCAGCGAATCAATTATATCATACAAATACTTGGTACTGCATTGAATTATACCATACCATTCCATATTGGGAAACAATCATAACTATACAGCATTATTTGAATCACGTGAGCTCACCGGAATTTATTGCCTGTTTTTTAGTTTGCCAGCTCCCAGGTCAGTATCAAGAAATATATACCGCAATCTCGATAACAGAATCGGATACAATCTATACACCAGGATTTGGCACATAGCAGAAAGCCTTAATGCACAGTTGGTACAGTCTGATTTTTACTGGAACTGCGCAGACTCATTAACTTACAGGTAACAGAAGAGGTTCTGCAATATTGGTCACCAAGAGACGATACAAAGTATACTTTATTAGTTGCTCAGTATGAAATAATATAATATATTCTACATATTTTTCCATTGTCTATGAATTGTAGCATTTTACATTACTTTATTTTATTTTATTGTTATATTCGTTGCATTTTTTCATTTCTCCTGATCGGTAAGGCGCGGTGATGTCACTTCCTGTGATGTTGACGTCATCCTTGTTATGAAATGTGGCTGTACGATATTTAGACCTTTTTAGAAATATTCAAACTACCAATGTATCTGCTGCTTGAAGATCAGTTTATAATTTCTTCTTCATAAAAGTCTTGTTGGATGCGTTTAGCAAACTGAGCAAGCCTATTCATTTCTTTCTGTCCATCTCTAAATAATCTGAATTTACTGAAATACGAGTATTTGAAATGTTTTCATTTGTAGTGCTGCTACGTTGTTTCGATCAGATCATTTGTACAGGGGGGGGGGAGTGTTTTCAAATTATATACAGCAAAAACCATGGTATATATCTGGCTCAATGGTGTTTGATAGTTTTGTATTTAGGAATGCCCACGTGATTCGGTTTCAAGTTCTTGATTTCAAGAAGAAGCAGTCAAATAAAAGAAAGCATATCAAAAGTTCCTGGCGAGTAGGTGGCCTTATGCTCTTAGGGGAATACAAAGAAAAATATAAGAAAGCAAAGCATTGTGTAAACTTTGCTTGGTAAGAACATTGAAAATATTCTGGAGGCTATTGAAAAAAAAGCTCGGAAAAGGAGGAAAGAGTGCTGTAAAAGGAATTAGAGACGATAAAGGTGACATGAAAACTGAAGATGAAAATATTCTAGATGTTTGGAGTAATTACTTTGAAAGACTGATAAATGAAACGAGCAGTGGCAGCATAATGATAAAAAACACTCAACAGGAATGCCATAAGGAATAAATAGCTGTACTTGAAGTAGTAAAGCTATCATAAGCCTTAAATATAGAAAAGCAGTTGGCGTAATGATATTTGACCAGAAATCCTCAAGTATGCAGGTATAAAAGTTGACAGTGGCTCCACTGCATAATTCAGAATGCCTGGTCAGAGGGTCGAATTACCGACGATTGGAGTGGAGTTCTCATTGTACCCATCTATTAAAAAAAAGGGGGCGGGGAATAAAGCTGAATGTGAGAATTACAGAGGAATTACTCTGAGTGCTCCTAGTAAGATTTATGCAATCATACTTGAGAAACGGCTAAAATTGTGGAGGAGAAGCTTGGAGAAGAACAAGCCGGGTTCAAGTTAAGCAGAGGATCAGGTTTTCACTATTAAGACAAATAGTTGAAAGTTATAATGAGAAATCACGGGAATATAACTTTTTTATATAAGAAAAGCGGTATCAAACTTGTTGTCAAGACTGGAGACGTATATCTCAACTCTTTACTTTAAGCAGATGATGTTATACTCCTAAATAAATCTAGGATAAGTCTTCAGCATTCCCTGATCATATTGAATAACTGCTTTATTAAATTTGATATGACGAATATATTCTAACCACAGAAGTATCAACTAGCTTTAGAAAAATAAATATATATCAACTAGCTTATTCTCTCAGGCTCAAATATGTATTTGTTTAAAAAAATGCGGTTGTACATTATTATTATTTCGGGCAACTCCAAGGAGTCGACACTCATCGAGGGAGACCCTAACATCATGTCAAGAACAACTATTCGACATTCACACAGTATCTATCATACCCCGCCTTGAACTCATTCACAGTCATGGCACCCACAGCAGACCCTGGCAGCTTATTCCACTCATTCACCACTCCAAGTAAAAAACCTAGCTCTTAACACCCTTGCTAACCACATTCTTGCCCAGTTTCCATGTATGGCCCCTAGTCCTCCCACCACCAGTCCTATTCTCAAAAATATCTTCTGGATTAATCTTATAGAGATCCTTCAGTAATTTGAATGTCTCAATCATATCACCCCTTTTCCGCCTATCAACTAATTTTTGCAACCCACAAATCTTCAACCTGTTCTCATAAGGTTAATTCCACAGGCCTGCTATCATCTTGGTCACTCGTCTCTTGATCCTCTCCATCTCCTCATCAAGAAGAAACCCTGACGCCCATATCTGGGCACAGTAGTCCATATGGGGTCTTATCAAGGCTCGATACAAGTCTCTGCTTGTTAAAGTATTTTTCAGAAGCCAAGTGATTTAATGAGCTGATTTAGCCACTTTTGCGATGTGCCCCCAAAACGTCAACTCCCTATCTACCAACACTCCTAAATCCCTGGCCTCAATCTCCTGGAGTGCGGTTCCACCAATGTGATATGCTGCTGCTAATCTTTTCGCCTCAAAAAGCATAACCTTACGCTTTGCCACATTAAATTGACATCCATTTTCCTTAGCCCAGTCCTCCAAACTATCCAAATCATCCTGTAAAATTTTGACATTCTGTGCACTCACAATTGCTCTACCCAACTTTGCATCATCAGCAAACAAGTGAACAGATCCCTTCCTATATCGTTAATGAACAAATTGAAAAGTAGTGGTCCAAGAACAGAACCCTGCGGCACACCACTAGTCACAAGCCGTCTTTTGGACTCAACTCCTGCATAAACCACTCTTTGGTATTCTGGTCTCTTTCCATCAACCACCCTCCTATCCATCCCCATCTGCTCCAGTTTACTGATTAAAGTTCCATGTGGTATACTGTCAAAGGCCTTGGCAAGGTCCAGTAGAATCACTGCAAACCCATTACCTTTATCCAGTTCAGCCGTCACCGTGTTATAAAACGTGAGCACGTTACTGAGGCATGATCTACCCTTCACAAAACCATGTCTCCCATACGGTATCCCATTTTTCATCTATCCAATCCTGTATTCTTCTCTTGACTGATTTCTCCAAGACCTTGACAATGATTCCTGATATGCTAATCGGTTGCTAATTTACAACAGCAGTCTTGTAACCTCCTTTATGCAGTTGAACTATTTCCCTCTCTTTCCACCCCCTCGGGACTAACCCAGACCCGAGGCTCAAAATTAAAAAAAATGGTCAAGGGTACTGACAATTCTTTAGCCGCTTCACGTACGACACGAGCTGGTATACCATCCAATCCCACAGATGTATTGACATTGAGGTTTTGCAATAGACTACTCACCTCCACTTCATTCACTACAATTCCCGTATAATCTACTGGTTCATTCATTTCTGCAATGTCACCACCTGGATGATATATTCTTGCAAAGTGCTCACTCAGTAACTCAACTATATCAACTGTTTCGATTACCGCCCCTATCATCGGCATTCTTTAAAATCATTCTGCCATATATATTTTTTTCTTTTACTTGCAACATATCGAAAAAACTGTTTGCGATTGCCTTTAGCCTGCATGGCCAATGTTCTTTCATAATCCTTTTTTGCTTTTCTTACCACACTCGTTAACCTTCTGGCCTGCGCTTTATACCGTTCATGTGCCTGCTGGTTACCTTTCTCCTTAAATTCCCTCCATAGTTGTTTCTTTTTTTGCAGCTCAAGCTTAATGGTGTTATTCATCCATTTAACCCCTACTTGAGTTATTATTCGGACTCTAGATATACAGTCAGCCATTGGTTCATGCAAACGCTTCTTAACCGCCTCCCATGCACTATCAACTTCTAGCCCTTGCAGTTGTACATGCCATGGCACTGAACCAATCAAACTCCTAAGCTTGTCATACTTACCAGCCCGATAATTCCACATGTACCCTGTCTTAATTGTAAATTCCACACCTTTAGCCACCTCTGAAGTCAAGACCCTATGATCACTCTCACCAATTGGTGACAACGTGGTCGTATTCGTTACAGCCAAATTCTCAGATGCAGTTACTAGGTTAAGCACTCTCTGATCCCTAGTATTTTCCATTACATGCTGTCGCAGATAGTTATCCCTTAATAACCGCATAAAATCCAATTCCTTCCTCCCATGTGTCCTCTCCTGCTTCCAATCAATGTTACCATAGTTGAAATCTCCCATAATAATTACCCTCCTCCCACTCATTTCTTCTATTTGCTTATGCATACTATCTCCACCATCTATTCCATCACCTGGTCTATAGCAGCACCGAACTGTATATTTTGTTCTGCTGGTTTCAATCTCACAACAAATAGCCTCAAATGTGCTCTTTTCTCTATCCTGCAGTTCCACTTCTATTCTCCTTGGCTGTTGCTCATCAGCTATCATCAATAACACTCCTCCCCCCATTTTATTCTCCCTGTCACTCCTGAACACACAATACCCTTCACATTCAATCCCACTAGCTATGTCATCTTCTGTCAGCCATGTTTCACTAACGCCAATAACCTGTGGTCTGGAAGTGCCAACCAAGGCCAAAAATTCTTCCTCCTTGTTCCTAATACTTCGGGCATTAGTATACATGAATTGCAGAAGCCCATTTGCCCCATCCCTATTTTGTTGCCTTATACTAACTATCCCATTCTGATTCGTGGTCTTTCCTACTCGCTTGTGCATATTACACACATTGACACACTCAACTCTCTCCCTTAAGTCTGCATATCTACTCCCCCCCCACCTTAATAACTCTAGTTTCCCTGATTCTGCACATTCACTTCCACTACATTCGACAACACCTTCTCAAGTCTCCGTACACCAAATCCATTCAAATATAAACCATCCATTTTATATAAATGCTTTCGCCCATCGTACTCATTCCACACATCCACAAATTTCACACCACTCGTCCTGCATAATTCATGCATAAAGTCATTAGCAATTATGGCGCTCCTTCTATACTCTTCACTGTCATACTCGTTCACAGTATGACAGTGAAGCAGTTCGTTCACATCCTCACTCATAGCCATTTTGTTTCCTTTCAAATCATTTGTACCTGCGACCACTATAGATTCTTTCACCCGCTGCTTTTGCATTCTAATTGACTCGCTTACGTTCTTAACGTTCGCACCAGGTTGGTACGATTTTGTTAAACTCTCAACTAACACACCTCTTACTAAGGAATCTCCATACAACACTCACTATTATACCCTTATTTTTTCTATCATACTTTTGCCGATTATTAGTCAGTACGCTTGGTAAACATTTTTGCCAACGCTCTAGCTGCCGATTTGCCTTATGTATTATCGCTCCGCGTAATAGAGCGATCTCACTCATTGCGTCAGTGTCATCATTTTTATTCTCCGATGATTCATTCAATCGTTCTGTATGTTTATCTCCATTCTCACCTTCAACGCACCTCTCACAGCTATCAGGTACTACCTCGCAGATATTCGAGGTATATCTCGAATATCACTGTTATCTAGATTCTCACTTTCATCAACGATATCACTCACACGACTCGAAACGCTCTTTAAATCCTCACATTCTTTACACTTTTTGCACACATTCACTCCACTATCGTTGTTTAACTAGACTCCAACCGCTCTCCTCAATGCATACATTTCGCAAATGGTACACTGAATCAAATCCTTTAAGTTAAAATTTTTAGACAAATATGGCGACCTGGATGTCATCTTTGTATTTCTCTTTATGGGAGCCATGTGCACAGATAATCGTATCTATCAATTTACTATTACAATACTCAAAAAAACACACACAAAAATCACCCAGTCACGCTAAAATACTAAAAGTAAACAATACTATGTAAACATGCAAATTCACCAATTATTACTTAAAATATCACTTATCTGTTCAGGAGCTATCCACAAACACTACCTATTTTTAGAAATATTAATAGTTAAGTTCACTACATGAGCCTTTGTCTAAAGTGCAATCTTTCTTAAAAGTAAAAATTCATATTTTCATAAGAGAATGAAAGAATGTTTTTCTTCTCTTGTTGAGAGTGGGTACGGAAATAAAACAGTTCTTTAAAGACAGATACACAACGTGTTGTATATCTCCTATTATTTATCTTTAAATCACTGTAATTTTTGATAACAAAGCAAAGCTGGCCGTTGTGATTGAGTTGTCATTATTGGAGCAGGGAAGGGAAGTAGGAAGGCACGAAGTCATTGTCGTGTTTCGTTTTTGTGCGAATCGATTCTATCAACATTAAATTGCTCAATAATATAACAATTATAGATCCAAAATACAGAACAGAAATTTGAGTAATACCTCTACAGTTTTTCAGCTCTTGATTATAATTGGCAACAAAAATTGAAAGCTCGTTTACCACTACCATTAATTAATTAATGGCTACGGATAAGATAAAACTACTTCTTATGCCGAACACGTCTGTCCTAAGCATCTGCTTTGTGTTACTGTAAGATAATTCTATTAAGGTCTTTTTTTGATATTGTCAGCCCATCTCATTCGGGCTTACCACTTTTCCTAACGTATTCTGGATCACTCAACATTTGTTGAGCAAGCAATTATCCCACATTCTAACAAAGTTGATAGTGTTTCCTTACTCAGGATAGTGCTAAGAGGTAGCTGAACAAATCCACCACAGAACCTTATTCACAAAATCAAATTATCTCACAAGACACTCGCTAAGCACCAAACTTCGCGTTCACTTTTACAGTGTCCAAGTCTTAGTTCTCTCTCTCTCTCTCTCTCTCTCTCTCTCACACACACACACAAATAATATAGATATATTGAAGATTAATTATGATATTGCTTTATAATTCGAACGATTTTTAATATTCTTGGCTTGAACCAAACTCGTATCTTACTGTACGTTACAACTTCTCCAAGATAATGCCAACAACACTAAATATTTCACGATGCTACTAAAGCAGTTGAAACAGCACGTCAGTTCAGTTTTATTATTTAGAAGCATGTGTTAAGGAATAAAGCTCCATTTCTCTGTGTGCGCGCACAAGCAAGCTATACAGCAGAGGCAGCGAAGTGCAAATTCCTTTATGCAAACTTGTTACAAAGCACTGTAAATATATAGGTCGCATACATATTTAAGGACACTTCATTATATTTTTGTGAAGCGAAATAAATTTAATTATGAAACTCATTAAATTAATGTTTACCGAACGCATATTTTAAAATTCTGTTATTGTTAGTTTTAAAATTGAAAGGACCGTGCTATAACTGTACTCCAGTTCTGTAAAAATATCGGAAATAAGTTGATAGTTTTATAGTGATTGGAACAGCATTTTCTACATTAGTAGGTAAAGGTATCTTTCTCATGTAAAATGTGTTTGAATTCACAATAACTGTGGTTTCTTAAGTTATTCTTAATAATAAAAAATAATATAATTTACAAACCTTCCTCATGGTTTTGGTCCTTTAAGTATATCTGGGATAAACAAGCATACGCCGATTTTAAATTACTATTACAGTCATCGCCGGTCAAAATATACAATTCTTTTGTCGCGCTACCTATTTCCTTTCAAATATCTGTGCACATATCGTAAATGACCATGCCGAAATTAAAAAAAAAAGCAAATCAACTTTGGAAAGGACTGAATATATTTAAGAATACTGCTGTTCAGCAGTCGTCACAATGAGAAAAACGAAGGATCTTTCGAAGTTCGATAAAAGGCTTATTGTGAGTGCCCGTCTGGTTGGAGATAGATTTTGAAAACAGCAGACTAGTTTCTCAAAAGGTTTTTAATCAGTGGAAAAATAACCCGCATTGCTTGTCTAAGAGGCGTAGCTGTGGTCGTAACAGTTTGTCAGGAACAAACAGAACTTCCCGTGTGCAGCAATTGATCGAAGCATTTAATGAAAACTGTTTCGATCCATATCTCATCGAACTAGCAGGGAATTGAAGAGTATCGGTATTATCAGTCGCTAAAGGAGATCCAACACGATATTAAATAAGTTTCTAATCCAGTGGACGACATGTGTAATTAGTAATATTTCCACGGTGGGAGGGTGGTTACCCTTCCTTCTTATTGACCAAAGAAATGAATGTAAATTTGTAATAATTTATTACCCGTAATAAATAAATGATAAAGAATACAATAGAGAAACTTTGACAGATATTAACTTTTTCCTTTGCTCGCTTGTATGGTGAGAGCACATAAAGCAACTTGTTGGTAAAGATGGTGTAAGGAAACATGGCAAAAACCCGGAGAGAAAGTTCAATTGTGGAAAATAAAGAGGTGCAATGCTAGAAAATTATCAGAGGTTAGAATTAAATGGACGGTTCATGATGATGTGCAACGTAAATGAAAGATAAGTAGTGTGACTACGATAGCAAAGTTTATGGGAAGATCACTGGACCGAGGAAGGTAAAATGAAACAGATGAAGTGAAAGCATATAGAAGATCGATGAGAAGAAGAAAATATTTTTTTTCACATCGATCGCCTAAAAGAAAATGAAGATTGGAAGAATGTTTGCAGAGATAAAAAGAAGCAAAAGTGAGGAAAATAGTGGAAAAATGAAAAAAAAAGGTTGTTAGATTTAGAGATACATGAAGGAATATCGGTGCTGGAGTTTTCTTAACGCAACATGAAATGTCTTTTCACACTAACACTACGGCAAGAAATATTTTATATAATTTAACGCTTTGAGCTGTAATGTCTTCGTTCATTATCGTAAAGAATATTCATCATCTTTTAGGATATTCGTGACTTTATGACGATTAATTCAAGACATTGTAGAGCATGAAATAACAGGCTGGCAAGTTCAAAAGAAAAGCATTGGGTAGTGCAGTGCATCAGACAGTAAGATGTTGCTCAGTCAACATCGTGTTTCATTGTTGCCTTACTTGGGAAAATAACCGAGAATACGTCATTGATCATTCTAATGTCTTCGGCAGAGCAATCAACGGCTCCCATTGAGGAATTTCAGCGATGACTTTCACAATGAATCCCAAATATTCATTACCTGGTGACCTTGCATCAGATAATGAAATTCATCTCCTACCTTCAAACATTCATAAACTCTTCTTTTTATTGATTTTCTAGAGAGCGTTCCTTTGCGAACAGAAATAAAGTTCTACCAACGTGTTCAAACATCATTACATTTCACTAGGAATGTCATGCAGTGTGACGAATTTTCTAGTCGAAAGATCCAGTCAACCCCAAGTACGACACATTCCTACGTGTTGGGTTAAATGGAAAACGTGACATGCGAATGCAAGTTAGATACTAAAGAACTAATTCTGTAACCTTCCAATACCGAAAGATGTCTGAATAATGTTTATCGCAAAGTTCCACTCTCATCATTATTCTTAGATGAAGTGCATCTCCAAACTAATGGAGACCATTTCGAACATTGATTAAGCTAAACTGTAGACAAATAAAGATACTTCTAGACTGTAACCTTCGAAAATCTAGTTCATGGTCAATTATGACTTGGAATGTTTCTGGAATAAGATCTAGAAATACCGATATGAAGTCAACTCTTAAAAAAAAAAAAAAAAACTTAATCTCAGTTTTCATCTGCACCTCACACATGACACTGCGTTTATACATCCTTCAACGTCTCGTGTATGGAATCTATATAAAAAAAAAATAAGAAATTGACGGACTACTATTCATGTTGTGACTTCTAGCACTCGTTATGTACATTTTCTCCTCCGTTCAAACAGTATATCGGAAACGAAAAATAAAACCGCTATATTGCAATATGGAGTCATAGTCGCAAAAAAAAAGCACTAGAGGAAGCAGAATAAGTGCATTCAGTTTACACAAAATTATGGATTAGTGCGAAAAGCGAGGTTAAATTTTGAATCCGATGAGGTGGAATATGTAAACCAGTGGTGTAAGTGGTGAAAATCCTTTATCAGGGCTTTTTAATTAAAAGTGAGTTAGCCGGTCCCATACGGTGTTGGAGCGTTTTTTTCTTCCTAGAAAATCGGGTTTTTCGTCCTTCAAACAGGTCCAACAAATAAAGATGCTTACCGACATAAAATACGATTGGATAAGGAAGGCAACCGGGAACCACACTGTTCTATAATAATTCCGTAGTCAAGTAGCAATGCTTCCCTAACAACCATTTAATTGAGGGAACAGCGCAAACATTCTATTAACGGCATTACTACTAATGCGCTAATAGTTAACGGCTTTTCGTGGGTGTATTCACATGAAAAAAAAAAACAGATCAAGTTTTTTTAGATCAGAAAATAGATAACTAACATAAGATATATTATCGGATTGGGGATTGTTAGGAGTGTGAGTGGTTTGTTTGGAAGAGTTCCATCCGTAATGTTTGCTGAATGCATGCTTTCACTTTGTACCTATCAGTATAAGGAATCGGGGAAATAAAAAACAAATATTATTTGGAGATGTAGGGTTCGAGGTCGATGATGCAAATGACGAGATATAAAATTGAAAACAGGCGTAAGGGGTGCTTCAGGACTGGAATATATTGAATATTCTGGTGGTTCTGTCACGTGCGTGTTAGTACTCTTTCAGAACTCACTCCGAAAGAAATTGAAGGTACAGATCGGTCTTAGAGGGAAAGAGAAACGTGAAGAATCAGAAGCTCGAGGGGGGGGGGGGAGAAGGAAAAGAGAACTTTTGTCATCAAACTTGGTTTAGCCAGAATGAGATCGATATTAAGAATTTTTTATTTTATTTTGAGTCTTGGAATTGCACTTAAGACTACAGTCACTGTCAACAGATTTCTGTGACTTGTTGCAGTGTCCTCACATGTTGAGTCACACCCTCTAAGTTCGTTGAACTAATAAACTGAAGAAATTAAAAGGAAGGGAAGCTAAATGGAACATAAGATAAATGTGTCTTGAGTTCCACAAACGAATAGTGATAAGTTAAAAAAAAAAGTACTTTAAAGACTTATATTATTCAGAAAAGATAATCACGCGAATATTTTTAATTCTTACGCTGAGATGCCTATCTATAATGACACGTGTATATTAAAAATAGTATAAAGATAGTTAAAGCAAAGAATCATTAATAAGGTTAGTCAAAACTGTGGACACCATTTCATATTTTCAAAGAAAAATATAAATGATAGATGGAAGAAACCAGATGACAAACGCACACTTTCAGTTTTGTGCTAAGAAGATCGAGAAATTGATATTGGAGCAATTTGTCACCGGGTAAATATGAAGACTGTATTCAAGTTTCTGCCTCACTTTGTTCAGTGTGTCAGGCACCACAGTATTCATTCTCAAAAAAAAAAAAAAAGTTTCAAACCTTTGTCAATGCTCTTCTTAACTAGAAAATGTTGACTAACCTCTTTGCGGTACTGTCTATAGAGTAATGATTGATTTCATCTCGGGGAACAATTCTTCCTCCTTGAGTAGCCATTTTGTAACATATATGGCATGCACAGTAGCGCCTCTACCGGACATTAAAGAAACTACAGCTGCTTATTCCAATGTTTTAACTATGCTTTTATTTTCAATCTTTGTGCGCAGAATTTACAAAAAGATGTCCAGGTAATGCTGGAGACCATTTGTCAATAATATAACAATAATACATCTTTATTGAAATATTATATATTCAGAAAAATATATAATAATCACATTCCAAATCGGGTAAATATTTGTCAGACAATTCTAATTGATAATTCCAGATATGGATCTTGACCACCTTTTTTAGTTTCAACCAAAGTTTTTCGAACTCATATTTCCGAACACAGAGAGAGAGATTGCAACATTCGGTATTTTAAATGATAAATTATAGCAGCGGTAATACACTCCCAAAAATATACGGAAGCTCACTCGTCTATTAATTCATAACAAAAGTTCTGAACTTTAGTTTTCCGAAAAATATAGCTTACGGCAAAAGCAACCTTTAGTTTCCTCTGCAGTCGCAGCAAGTTTCCTACGCGGTTCGAACGATTAGATTACACTGTTCGCCGAAGATGCGTAATCTAATTGTCCAAATTCTAACATTTCAACAAACGGAAGCAGGATTTGGGTTACAAATGGAAAAGGTGAAATGGGAAACATCGCGAATCTCATTTAAACCATCACCGCAATGCAAAGCATTTGTGGAAAGGAAAGAGCAAAAAGGAAAAGCTTTGCTCAACTGAGGCAAAATTAATTTTGATCCTAAATAAATATTAAAGTAATATAAGAATGTATTTAAATACCAGAAATAAGAGAGGCCTACTTTTGAAGATTGTGGGAATCTAGATTACCGTATTTGGTATAAATGAAAATTACCAGCTTTAATGACGTAAGGCATCCCTCATTCTCTGGCTACACATTAAAATGTTTCAGGGGGTTAATTCCAGTTTTGAATATTCATAAGATAGAATGAGATGACAGAATTACGCCGAAAAATAATCACAAAATTGTATTCTTACAGATTGTTTACAGACTGAGGTGTTTTCGAGAATAAATAAAGTAATTAGAATAACACAGAATATCAAATATTCAAAAATTTTGACTCGAGTCTCTAGCCCTAGTCGAGAGTGACCGGGTTTCGTGATTTAAAGGTATAATTAGTATTCTGAATGTTTGGAAGTTTTTTTACAGCCATTCTTTTAGGTTAGGAGTGTTCTTGTAAAATGTCCACAGTTGGACGTCCGATTGTGCAGATGACAGGATTATATCATCAGGATACTCTATAAGATCAGGGGTATGTAGGAGACATCTGCAGAATTATGTCTTGGGATGAATGTGAACAGATCAAGAGCTCTTTGGTGGAACAACAAATGCTGGAATGAAATAGACATTGCCTAACATGCAGTATAATAAGAGCTTGGGAGTTTTACATCCGAGAGCTGGTGTTAATGTTGGAGAGAGATAAGGTGCACAAAGATATAACGCAGGGATTCACTGGTTCAATTCCTGTGTTATATCTCTTGGTTGTTTTGAGAAGATTGAATAGTAAATGGAAATTATAACAGAACTGAAATGATATTTAATGACAGGATGAAGCGCTTGTATGGATCAGAGACAATGCGATATAGCCAAATTGAATGGTTTTCAAAACCAATGAGCAAAATATTAAGTACTTTGGCAATAACGTGTAACAAGTGATGGCTTATGTACAGACACATCAGGAGTATATTGTCAGTGAATTCACTGTTTACTGAGAATGGACAAGAAGTTCAAGGAATGGCTATGACGTATTGCACACGTAAAGAGAAACGGCTGCTTGGAAGAGCTGGAGAGTGACAAAATTAGTTGCGAAATACTGAAGAAAATGGATCATAGCCTTACGTTGTGCATTAGGACACGAAAAACGATCGGTAGATCTGTTGATTTGTCAAGGCCAATTTAGTGCATGATTGGAACTCATCGGTATCGGATATCTTTCGACGAAGTTTAGAAGTTGGGATCAACAAATTCAAATAACTTGATCTTTTTTTCAAAAAGGAAGGAACTAGTATCAAATCGAACATATCATATAGAATGAATTATATTTCTATCTGGGTTGGTGGTGTTGATTATATGGAACAGGAACAACATATTAAAATAGTACTGGAAGACCCTTTAAAGCAGGACATTAAATGGGGGTGAGGTAGCGAGTCTCATGCGAAGATGTATCCTTCCGAAAACTCGAGTTTCTAATTCATCACTTTCTGGATGAAAACTCAAGTTGTTCTTTGCTATAATTCAAAACAAAATTAAACAAATTATAAAATTAAAACAAATGAAAATTATCTCGATGCTTTTTGGTATGACTGCAGAAATTTTGTGTATATTAACTTTAGTGAGTGCTATAACAACGATATTAACCGTGACGTAGAACAAAACTTTTTATATTGCTTGAAGTTTGTTTAGTTTAAGGTGATTTTGTCTAGTTTTGTGTTAACTATTTGCACTCGAACCGAAAAAATGAGACTGATAGTCTTTTTTTTAATTTTTTTTTTTACACCAGCATTACTCAGCTAGTATGAATGAAGCAGCATGCATAAGACTGCGCAGTAGATATTCTCTGGAAACTGTTAAAATACACAGAAAGTGGTAGATACACTAACACATGTTGTTGTCGAGTCCATTGACGAGCTTCTAGATATGACCGTGGATCTGTAGAACTGCTTTGGCAATCTGTTGAACTTTGATGGAGTAAAGTTTTTCTCGAGGGTTATTGTCAATTTTCTGTAGAGCAGTGACAATTGCTGGGCAAGAACTGGGCAAGAATATGGGCATGTGTTAGTTCGACTCCTGGACAGTTCTTGCATATTTCATAACTTCTAGTACCGTCCAGCTGAATTTTAATGCCTTTAAAATATTCCTCCTTAGTCTGGTGATGATTGTGATTCTTTTTCTATTTTCATTAATTTCGCTAATTCCATTCTTCTTGATGGTTTGTTTTACCGATCTTATTTTTGCGACAGAGTTAGCATCAGTGAGTGTAATTTTTGAGGTAAGTATGTTGCTTCTTTGGCTAGTCTGTCTGCTCTCTCATTGCCTTCAATATTTACATGGGCTGGTATCCATTATAGTGTACAGTTCTTATTTTTCAAATTTAACGTTGTTAGTTGTTCATGAATTTACTGTGTGAGTTTTGCTTTTCGATTTTTAAATGCCTCAAGTGCAGATTTTGAGTCATCACTATGGATGGTTATTTCTTCTGTAATGTTTATTACTGGATTAGAAAGATAGAATTTGAGAGCTGCTTGTACGCTGTTAATTCACAAGTAAGGCTTGAGCTATTTTTCCAGATGTGGTTTTGATTTGCATTTCCTCGCTTCCAGGTAGAGTTGGAAAAACCTCTGGTTGAGTGATGATCCATCAGTATAGGCAATGACATGGTTCAGATTTAAGTGGTGTCAAGTCCTTTTCTTTTCATGCGATGAATCCTATTTTGAACAAAGTTCTAGCAGATTTAAGTTAATCATTGTGTTTTTGGTAGAATAGTATAAAAGAAAAGCTTTTTGCTTATTTCAATGGATGGGTGCTCTAAGTCGATCTGTTTTTTAATTTCATGATCATATTGTAACGTAGATTGATCTCTTGATCTAGTCATCGAAAGTCCTGAGTGAGACGTGATCCTGTTGTTTTCTCCTGAGTCTGTTAGTGAATTTAACTGTGGAGAGTGCAAAACCTATGGCACTCATACGACTCACGATGTTCCATCGTGAGTCGTATGAGTGCCTTCGGTTTTGCACTTCTACTTTGTTCCACAAAGTCTTTTGATAATATTAAGCTTTTTAAGAGCTTTATTAGATATATTTGCAGTCCGCGCGGTTAGCTTAATGGCTTTGCGCTTCGCAACCATATGCCCGAGGAAGGAGTGTCCCAGGCTCGATTCCCGTCGAAGGCGTGAGGAACTTGATCTTGCTCAGCCATAGCCAAGTTAGCTGGTCTTGGGCAGTAGGGTTTTTCCACCAGTTTATCTGGCGTTTTTCATCCCGCAAGCAGGCAAACCGGCCCTGTGAACATACGCCTTTACAGTCAAAAATATATCTCCCCCAGCGGCAGACTAGGCGACAGGTCGGTTGTTAGTGGTACTAACAAGTAGTCGCATCTAAGTAACACGCTGACCCTGCATAGGAAGCGGGAATAACACGTGGTGAAAGAAGATTAGATATATTTGTAATACGAGCTGTAAATCTCAGTTCAATATCTAGGGTTAGTCCTAAGTATTTTGGAGACTTTATCCTATTTTGGTATATTATTTTTAATTCGGGGGTTGTAATTGTGTCTATTTTTTCTGTCAGTATAGAAGATACTCAGTTTTTTTTATTACGGGTTTATCTGTAATTTGAGTTCCTTTGCCCATCTTTCTAAGCCTTTTATTGAATTATTTAGGACTTTTTAAAATTGTTGAGGATTACTGCTTGTGTGATAGATTGCTATATCATCCGCATAGCATGCAATTTTTGTGTCATTTATTGTGTGAGGATGGATATTGTTCATATAGATGAGAAATAGGAGTGGGCTTAAAACAGAACCTTGTGGGACTCCAGCCCAAGTTAGATGCATGTTGGAATAAATTCCATTAACTTTTACTTTAATTTTTCTTACTTTAAAGAAATCTGAAATCCAAATTAATGCGTTCCCCCCTTATTCCAGTATCGTATGCAAATTTTATTAACTTTGGTCTCCAAACGCGATCGAAGGCAGTTAAGATCCAAGAAGATTGTTATCTTCTTTGGTGGTTTTTCTTAAAAATCATCTATAATTGATTGGTAAAGATAAAATAATTGATCTTCTATACTGTGTTGAGACCTGTATGCGGTTTGGAAGAAGTTGATCTTGTTATTTTCTAAGAGCTAATTCATAAGTCTAGTATGTATTATTCTTTGGTTTAGTTTACAGAGAGTGCTAGTCAAAACTATTGGTCTGTAGCTTTTACAGTCACAATAGGTTTTAGTAAGGGTATAATGAATGACGTTTCACAGATTTTTGGCAGTTTACCTGTATTCTAGGAAGTGTTAAATATCTTCAGAAGACAGTTTTTGGCTATTTCTCCCATGTTTTAATCATATGTCCAAAGATAAGGTCAGTTCGAGTCATTTGTCAGGGCCAGTTTGATTAATTGCTGTTTCTGATTCTGTCATGAGGTCCTGAGTAAAGATGTCTTCAGAAGAATAGGTTCTGGATTGTATTAGCAGATATTTTGGCAGATTACCTGTATTCCTTTTACCTTTTTTTGTCTTCTTTGTTGTATTGCAGTTTGCTTGGAGTAATGTGTACATTTGCCATCTGTTTGTTTGTTGGTGCTGTGTTAATTCCTGAGGAGATTGTCAGTACAGTAACGAGGGTATGAAGCGCCTGTGGCAAGTTACTAACTTGCGCCCCCTAACTAAAAAATTTTGAAAAATTTAAATGTAAGTAGTTAAATTTTACTAAATGCAATATATTAAATACTGTACTTACTATTGACCCCATCAAAATGAGTTGCAGTGTGTTGCCGAATTTGTGTCTCTAAAGCGGCGTATTGCCGAAATTTAAAAATACAATATAAAATAGCGGACTTTTATCTATTTATTTATTTTTTTAAATTTTTTACATTTTGTACCCCAAACCTGATGGCGCCCGTGGTGGATGCCCCTTTCGCCACGCCCTCGTTACGGCACTGGAGATTGTGTTAGAAGAGTGATCAGTATGAAGAGCGTCTGTTCTGACACGTGATTACAGTATAAGGATATCAAATCTTCGCTATTATTCCCAAACAGTTTTGAAACACAATTATCTATTAAATTATTTTCTAAATATGAACTATTTATAGTTTCATAGACATTTCTAATAAATATAAAATTACCCGATAATAATTTAACTAGTGGTTTTAAAATTTCGAAATCTTTTATACTAAATGCGATAATTATTTTTCCACAAAATTAGAACTTGTAATCGAGCGTGCTGACTTAAGTATTTCTTAAGTCATCACACATGAAGATATGTGTGATGACTCATATCTTATTCACAAAACGCATGTGTGTAGCTGTTTTGTTAGGGCTGGAGGGAAAGAGCTACTTAGAATAGATAAAATCTGAATAATACTCGGATATAAATGAAAAGCGGTTGAAGAAAGACCTTTTTTTTTCTCGTCTTATGACGTCATAAAGTAACTCGAAGAGTGTATATCTTTTCATATTCGAATTCCAGGAAGAACTCGGATTAAACAAAAGGAGCAAAAAGTTGAACGCGTCAACAATTGAACTAAGATAACCATGTCTTCAATATTGGCTTTGTAATTATAAGTTTTGAACAGTTTATGGAAAGTTTTTTTTTTTTTTTCTCATTCAATCGCGCATTCTTTTGGTATTTAAATCAAGCTGTAATTTACTTCTTTTCCATCTGTCGGTTAGAATCTCTCTTTAGAATTCCACTCACGTCCAGATTATAATAAGTGACATCTCGTCTAAGAAAATAATGCCAAATATCTTCGGGATGCAGCATAAAATCTGATACACAAAAGACAGAAAAGAAAAAAAAAAAACCGAAATGAGAAAGCCCACACGAAATGTCAGTCGACTGTAAAAAAAAGCCGAGTGTAGTGGCGAATTTGAGTGCTTCTTAACTCTCGAGATCAATAATTTCCGAGAACTTTACCCGACTTCCGGTATAGAAGAGGTATGGATCTTATTATTGTCGCACCTTTCACTGTCATTTTCCTCCTTTCCTCTGCAATAACACTGTCTATATTTGGAATCCATTCACGGAGGCTTACACTGTGGAAATAACATTGCACTGAGAAAATTGTGACGGTGTCCTATTTCGTGCCACCTGTAAAAGCTAACACGTTTACTGTCGTCTTTTATTCTGGATGATACGTCACATTTCTTTTCTCTCTACCTCTCATTAAACCATTTTAAGAACGGTGGTGGATTACGCAAACTATCTGGGGAAAAAAATCAATTAAACTTCTTTGTAATGCTATTGTGTTCTGAAATTATCAGTCATGTAATATTTGACTGATCAAATATATGTAATATATGATATTACATATTATTGCCATTTAATCTGAGCTTCACAAAAGCTTAAGCGAGATATTTCTTGTAAAAAATAAAAAAGAACTTGTATTTTGGTAGCATTAAAGTTCACAATGTCATTGTCGCCCTCTACCGACGGACAATAATTTTCGTTTCCAGACGTCATATCCACCTTATGTTTTATATATATAGGCCTGAATTGCATAAAAACATGTTACCCCATGTGGTGGCAGGGATAAGAATAGCCCCACTGTAGCCCATGCATGTCGTAAGAGGCGACTAAAATGGGACGCAGAGTTTCACTCTCTTAGGTTTCTTCCCGAATTGTGCTTCTGGTGAAGGGGGGGGGGGAGTTTGCCCTGAGAGAGCATTTTGAGTCTCTCGGAAGTGTTCTCCAGCGTGGCCCGTGAGGGGCCTTGTCGGCGGATGCTTTTCCCTGGAATATGAGCAGTTTTGTTCGGTGGTGGGGGCCGTCACTGAATGGAACCAACACTGAGTTGGACGGTCTTTCTGCTATTCGTAGGGAATGGTCCCGGGGGGGGGGGGATTTTCTTAATTTTTAGAAAGGGCTTTACTTGCATATCAGCCCCACTGCAGCCCATGCATGTAGTAAGAGGCAACTAAAATGGGCACCCAGGGAGGGTAACGGATGGCAATGCTGTAGCCAATGAAGTTTTAACTGAGGCTCGGTTATTGCTGTTACTCTCCTGCCATGATCTGAACTCGATAACACCCTATCCATAAATTTTCTTTACAGATAACGAGGAATATGAAAAGCATTTTTGCTTTTCCCATCTAGCCAAAAAATAAAAATAAATAAATAAAAAATTAAAAAAAATAACATGTCATACTGCAAGTACTATCATACGTTTTACCAATATGTGATTTCAGAGGAAAAGTGGATCGTGCAAACATGTTGGTTGTAGGTTACCGCTGCAATCTTAGATTTGAACCTGAAACTAAGGATATAAAACTACAGAAATTATGCACGAGGACGTTCAGTCTACATAAATCTAAAAATGTGCTATGTCATGACAGGTGAATTTGGGGAAGTGAGTAGTGAAGAAGGTGAACTAATTATAATAATACAGATAGTGTCAGGACTGTTAAACTACTAAGCACTCATTGCAGGAGATCGTTTTACGGATTCGACTAATACTTCACAAATTCAACGATGAAATGTTATTTTTGGTAACTGCGTGCGTTTTCTATACCTGCTCTGAAGAAGGAAATATCCGATTTCGGAAGGGAAAACCCTTGACAGCCATATGTGATCAGCAAACTCATTTTTCTGTATTTTAACTCAGTTTTTCAGGATGTCTTTAAGTCGGTTACAAAGAAATCCTTCGCTTTAATACCCGTATTGAAAAATGACTACCATCAGGTACTGTCGATCACGATTCGAAATAGAATACCAATCTTATATATTCAAGGGGGTTGCCAGGACGAAAATCTAGATTAAATTTGTCGTTAACTACATTGAGAAGTTAACAAGAAAATATATTTTATTTTTGCTTTCTACAAGTGTTTATAATATTTTTACTAATTTGCAGACCATCTTTTTGACTACGTCATTGATTTTGTGTTGAAACTGTCCTTGATGATTTTGTATTTCAAAAGATGGAGAACAGCAGTTCGTCTCGCTAAATTGCTGGACATTGCTGCTTACTATCACGATCATTTACTTGACGGTAATCTCAATCATTTTTTATTAGAAACCTGATTTTCTTAAGTTTAAAAATGCTTACCAAATAAGAAAATGTGCACCCTGATTTCTTTTTATTAAATTTTTTTCTTTTGTTTTGCACTTTAAGTGATGGTGTACTTTGTCAAGATCGAGCACAACGCAGTTTTATCTCATAAGTGTTGAATATGAACTCTCTTAGACAGTACTGAAAGTGTTGTCTTCAATCATGAAATAGACAGATGCGTGTATTAGGAAACACCCCCTCGTGGTTGTTAGCCGATGGGTGCAAGGAAGTCTGGCAAAATTGCATCAAACGCTTGATCGATGACATCTTCGTTTCAAAAAGATGGAAGGCGGCCAGTCTTGTGATGTTCCGCCCCCTAAATTTAGATCCTTCTGTTCACATGGAGACCATAAAAATCGATTGGATATTGTTTGAACAATCTCTCTCTCTCATATACGTGTCTCTGCTAGACAGGTATGTCCTCAGGGTTCTGGTAAGCAGTGAGTTTCCAATATCTTCTTTCCCCATGCGATTTTGAAAACGGACAGTGTGAATATTTTGAATTACTAACACGCTATTTGAATTAGTTTAATATTTGGGAGGATATCTAAAAGTTAGTTCGTATTAATTTAACCGAACATTAACCGAAAAGTGATATAAAATATGACTATCGCAAATTTTGACTTGACCAAACAATATTTTTTTCTGCAACGAAAATAAAAGAAAATGGAAAATAAACCATGAGTCAAGTTCACGAATCGTTCATTTTAAGAAAAATGAAAGGTAAAATTAACTTTTACATATTAACGTAAAAGTTAATCGTCAAAGTTGATTTTAGTAGTTTTCTAAGAAATTCATAAATTTAGTTTTTCTTAAGGATTTATTATAGTAATCGATACTAGAAAAAGTGCACGTCTTATTTCAAAGAGAAAATGAGGGAAAAAACCCATATGAGCAAGCTGAAATATTTTAAAGAAATTAATATTTAAAAATGTTTAATACTGAGGAGAGAAATAAGAAAATAAAGTAAAAAAAATAAAGGAAAACATTTTTCAATATTTCTGTCTTCGGAGTGGTGTTCGTTTACTTTTTTAATAGCTTACAATAACAATAATCTTTTTTCTTTTTATTATTATATTAAAACCTTGACAAGACCATTAGTGATTATGGTATGGGAATAACTTTTGACAACAAAAGTTATGGCATTTAAAGAATGAGCCAATAGGAAGCAAAATAGTTAATAATGAACTAATAAAGTTTATTTCTTGCAGTTTCCGTTTGTTACACTTTTAATACCATTTTCGCTTATATGGTTATGGATCAGGAGAATTATTTTGTGGTTGATTTCTTGCCCAGAATTTTGCCTCTAAAAGCATTTTTCAGCGGATAGAATTTCTGAAAATGTTAGAATGTTCGGACCTCTTTGTTCGTTCTTGAGGACCCATTTGCTTTAACTTATCTTTGAATATTTGTTGTCAAAGAATAAGTAAGTTATATAATGTATTCCAATTTTTTATTTGATCTTTGCTGGTGTGAAAAGTTTTTATTATTTCATTTTCTTATAAATCCAGATGACAACGGATTCTTAGTAATTTGATTGGTGTCATTTCCTATTACTTACATTTCTGTTGGTGCTTCAGTTGTCATTGATTCAATTTATTTTGTCGTGCTTTTGTGTTGTTTAAAAGAGTGCTTTTAGGATTTGATCGGTGATGATGACGTAAGTGACAACATCAGCCTGAACTAGACATCCTCCCCCTAATATTTGTTTGTTAGGACTACAAGGTTTTTGACACTGTCTTCTCCATGACCATTTTTGCAAGTAGGTCTTATTTAGGTCGCGTATAAGGATGAAGAAATAAGGTAGATCCTGCCTGATACCTTATGATATGTATGTTATTGGACGGGATGCAGTAATTTACTGCAAATGTCGTCTGTCATACGTATAAAATGAGAATCATAAGTGAGGTCTATCAGTCTATTTTAGGAGAAGTTTTACGTTATTTTTATGCAGATCAAACAGTGATTTCTAATATAGAACTGCAATTGGGATATTTAAACCTTGACAAGAACATTACTAAATAAGGTATGCGAATAACTTTTGATAACAAAAATTGGCATTTAAAGAATGAGCCAATAGGAAGTAAAATAGTTCATAATAAAGTTAGTTTATAAAAGCACATTGAAGTAATCCTTTGTTATTCTTAGTTAAAAACCAGATGCAATTCAGAGCTTTATTGGGTTATATAAAATTTGGTTTGCAGCACGAATGAGCTAAGATTATCCACGCCAAAAATGCAAAACATAAAAAATATTAATGTTTAAAGTATTCACTTGAATATCTTTTACGCAGATGTCTGCCAATCTTCAAATGTCATTTAATAATATTACAAGAGGCCATAAACACATTCTTGCAAGAGACTTGAAGTTCGTTTATAGTGTATTTGTTTATCTCTGCATAGAGGAAGTTGCTGGATTTGTACACATACCATTGGAATTTCTTAATGAGTCACACAATTAAGATTCTGGTATTTCAAACACCTTTATTATACCTGCCATTAATAAGACTAACGTACGTTTTTAATATTACAAAGGCTTACCAAAAGTTTCCATTATTTCGTAACACAAAATAATACGTGTTTAAATTTTTCATTGTTGCTTTGTAAATCAATGTTTTTTTTTCCCCATTTCCAACAATAGCATTAGTAAACGACTGTTATGGCTTTTTCAATCATTTTGTTTGTCATTGGTAATTTGTTTTCATTTCAACAGTCCTTGAGAAGGAATGAAGAATATTGAATTTCAACTGTCAAAAAGCATTAATATAAGAGAGAAAAACATTAGTTAAGACTCTTGAAGGTTATCGTATTCTATCCAACAACTGAATAAAGATTTCTTTATATTCCCGAGTGAACGAATTACTAAGAAATCGTTTCTGTACACGAAGACAATTTTTTAAAATTTATCTGCAATAAATCAAAGTTGCTTTTGCATGTACTCCTGTTGCTCGGCGTTTAAAGAAGCTCAATAATTAAGTGGTGTTCTCGTGCATAACCAGCTCCAGACAGAACAGTGAAGACGAGAGGTTTTGGAGTGTTTGCATCAAAGAAAAACATTTCTGACAAACGGGTGCCACTAATCGATACAGTCAGCGATCCGAAACAGAATGCCTCGTTTTATTCTTGCGTAATTGCGTACAACACAACTAAAACGAACGTTTCCAAAGTCGACACAAATTCAATTTTTAAATGATCGGATTATTAACTTCTTTTCTGTTAAGGGTTCGCCCTCAGAATCCAAGTACGACGTAAGTGCTCAAAGAAAAACAAATCATTTGTTGTTCAAATGCATTCCATGTAATTCATTTTCTGATAAATGAGCTATTAGTAATAATTTTTTCATTTTCCAATTACTATTATTTTTATTTCTCATTTCTTTCTTAGCTATTGTTCAAGTTTTCGCCTTCTTTCAACAATAGCATTTTTCAATCTTTTCCATCGATGGCTTTCTTCGTTTATTTTTTTTCCTCTTATTTTTATGCTTCTCTTTTTCGCTCTTTCAGTTTCTTTTTTTTTCTCTTTCACATTTTTTGTCTTTCACATCCCCTTTTATTTTGCGCCTTCTTTTAACCAAGTTATTTTTGGATTTCTCGTGCACAGATACCAACCGTCTTTTGGTTTAATCTTTCTTAGTTTCACAAGGCCGTATTTTTTCATCAGAATATAACTACTAATCTTCGTTCAAATTTGGTTTTCTTTATTTTAATTTAATTAATTCCAGTTTAATATTCGCATTTTGCTTTTTTTTTCTGACTCGTAATCCTTTCAAAAAAAAAAGCTTATGAGACTGCGCATTACACTGATAACTAGTGCGCAAAAATGTCAATTTTGAACTGGTTTACTGCACGGACGAATCTTGTCACACGTTCTTGCAGTGTAGCTGTTTTGGGTAACGATAACGAGAAATGTTTTATGTGCAACCACCATACATCTACTAACCGTTTCGTGTGTTTTATGGATGCTTTTTTTACAGCCACATTCGGATCGATTCTACTTAGTCCAGTACTTTTCGTTGCCAGACGAATTACATTCAATCGCAATACCGAAGAGACGTCATGTAGCTCTTCAGATTAAACTACTAAAATACAGCAAGAACTGAAATTTGATTGTTATTTCAGATTAGATTTTTTTTTTCACTCGCATGACTTTCAGTGGAAGAATGAAAGTCATGCAGACAACTTTGCATATTCGATCGATCAGATAAAATACTCGCAAAGAATTTTAAGTAAAAAAAAAACTTTATGATGCGTATATAAATAAAATGCTTATGGCTTTTAGCTGTCGAGAGAATATTTACGAATAACTGTACCAGAATAGAAGCATAATTGAATTTAAACAAGTTTGTGCTGTCGACTGACATGTAAAGTGTGCTTCGGTATGATAAGCCTTATAAGAAATCGAAGAAAGTCCCTTTGGAAAAGAATGGAAGAGAGAAACGAACAAACCCTTGACAGAGGGAGCATGCCAGTTTACGAATCCACCATCTTGACTTGCTGTTTTCTCTCTCCTTCTCGGGCACTCATCTTGACAATCAAGTTACTATCTTATTACCGTATTCCTTCAGGAAGAATTGTTCAGGGAAGGATTTAATAACTTCGACCTTCCCATGCATTTTGGATTTAACTTTTCCAGTTAAACAAGAGCCGGCAGCCTATTGATCTCTCAAGTGATAAAGAGAAATTAATTTCTTTTGCCTTCCATGGTTTTCTTTAATATTTCTGTAATCATTGTTGTAATCAATATGTTAATCACTGATCCTTGCGATTCTCCGGTCGGATAAAGAAAATCTTTCAACTTCACTTGGCAATAGTTGTCTTATTTCATGCAACAAGCTCAAGTTAATCCCTCCCCACTGTCGATACTACAGATCTCTACGCAAGTTCGGTTTACTCCGCTTGAGTTACATGTTTACTGGTGCAAACACAACCGTATTCTTTGTCCCTTCCAAAAAAAAAAAAAAAAAAAAGTCTCCTCCTTTTTCGCTCAAGACAAACGTGTCACCTCTAAAACTTCAAACACTATAAATCCCAAATAAGCCCCACCTCGCAGTACTGCTCTCTCATCTAGATTGGTGCTGCAAAAAAAATCCCTAAAATGCTTGCTGCCAGAAGATGTGGTCCTCTTAGGTGATGATCCCCCAAAACTCTTCTACTCACTTCCTCAGACGTTCGGTTGTTAACTTATTTCTTCACTTATTTTTATGAATGCCCTTCGGTCACCATTACTCCCATTTCCGTTGAAACCTATAAGCACAAAACCTAATAATTCCTTCCATCTATCCCTGCTTAGAACAGTCTTCTCGATAAAGTTTCTCTCAAGACCGCAACTTAAACCTCCAACACAAAGATGCTAATTGATACCTAGTCTTTCTTAAGCTGATACGTACTGGACTATATTCAGAACTGGATCTCCTTTTTTAAACTCATAAATTATACAACAGTTTGCCAGATATTGATACTTGCGCCTTAAATGGGAGGGCCATGGATTTATATCAGTACGCCACCAAACACTAGAATTTTCTTCCTTAGTTATTGTTTTTATACAACAAATCTGTGCATTACAAACTATACACAAAGAAACTAGAGTAACCGAATCAAACTATATGTTAGGGGGCTCCACTTTTAGTCAATTGGAGAAGAACATAACAGTTCAAAGATAAACTACTAACGCTGTAAAAACAGAAGTCGAATGAGACAGAAAAAGTAGAGAAAACGAAGACATTGAGTTAAAATAAGTGTTCTTTTAGATATTGTCGAAATTATAGTTCAGAACTCTCAAAATATTAAAATAGCTTTAGACAGAGTTTAAGAAAACTACCCAATCGGATTGAGCTCTGAGGGGATCAGTCAAGTGTCGGATATATTTTTAAATTTATATAACTGTGTTTGTTCCTAATAAAATACAGTATAGACAGGTTTGAATCAATCTTTACTTTAAAATGATAGGCATAACAATTACCTGTATATGAGTAGTATACACCAACAATGAGATAGCTGCTTCAACTAGCTTAATTACTATCATTGTTGGAATTCACAATGTCATTTTAGCTCAGTTTAACAAGTTTCGTTTTCACCGTAAAAGAGGTCGGCCTTCTTTTTCTTCTCTTTCTATCCATTTAGATATAGTTTTTCCTCTTTTCATTATGCAAACCTATAAGAGAAAAACATAAGCAACATCAACTGTATTGATTTATGCAGATCCAAATAAAATAGCATGTTACATAGAAAATTTAAGGTTAAAACATAAAAAAGGCTATTCACATTTTTATGGTTATTGGCTTCATTCAATAAATGACAGGAGTAGCAGTTGATTTCACAATATGTTTATTTTTTTTTTCATATTTTTGCTGACGTTTGTGTCTAAATTGACAGCACTTCGGCCAAGAATGAAAAAAAAAAAAAAAAAGACGATGGCTGCAGCTCAGGTAATTGTTGAAGCCAACAATGTAGTTGTCAGCTAGTAAACAATCATCTCAAGTATTATTTTCGTTGCATGGAAGTTAAATTGAATTTAGTCTTTATTATGACGTTTCTTTAATATTTTAGGTCTTAGACACGGTGACGAGTAATTGAGTGAAAAACATTTTAGAAACGCATTCCGCAACTTACTTATTTCTTAAAAGCTTTTAAGTTGTTTCCTGAATGTTTCTACTGTGAGAAGATACTAATAACACATTGCGTTCTTTAATATTTGACGTAGTCATTTGCATATATGATACATAATATATAAGCTTCTGTTAGAAAAGCTTTTATGTATCATAATAAAACATTTCAGCTATCATTCTTAATTAAAATCTCAAGAATCTGTTTGTACTTGCATTTCTTTAGTAATGCAATGAGTGTCAAAATATTTGAAGATGACGAGTGTAAGTTACAATAGGACCACAAGAGAGAGAGAGACTTGGAAATTATCCCAATTTTGACAATCACCAAAAAGCCAAAGTATAAGTTCGCCAATGCACTCGTCTTAGTCTAGTGTAGTTCAAATGTGAAGAAAGCTTAACTGAACTAAAGAGAATCGAGGAAACGAACTAAAAAACCCGATATTTTTTCAGACTAGTTGACAATATTTATCTAATGTTCAGTGAAAAATTACATAAAACATTCTCTCTTAAAATTGTAGTCACGCTTGAAATAACGTGTTGTAACGGCGCCAAGCGAAAAAAAGGTATATTAAGGTCAATAAATACGATATTTTTATTGGCAATGTAAGGCATGCGCACACCGCAATCTGTGGACTGTGAACAAAGGCAAATTGCCAACACATTACTTCAACAAAAAATGACTTTTGAATCAATACATACGCTCACACAAAAATCATAAGTTGTTCAATATTATAATGATTACATATATTTATTATATTTTGTAAACAATATAAAACGAAATAAAAAGTGAGAGTAATGTTTTATATAACAGGTAAAAAAAATAGTTTTAAAATCGGTATTTTAAACAACTGTACAGCATTTTGTACTTCTGTATACCATTGTCTGTTTCGTTTAGTGCTTCACTCTCGTGACTCATAACAAAGCAAGCGTTTATTGTTAATGATGGCTGGAAATCGCCAATCCGATCTTTTGACAATATTGGACTTCAACAATTAGTCACAAACTACCGAGAGACAGCTGACACGCGCCGCACGTAATTGTAGTCATTTAATTTACGTTACACTGTGTTCTCTACCAATTTTTTTTTTTTTTTTTTTAAACATAAACTTTACTTTCTTTTTTCTTCATTAATAAAAAGCCTTGATGACGGCAGTTAGCGAAATTAGTCGGTTTTGATTAATCTCTAGTGTACTGTATATTACAAGAAATTGGAGAAAATAATACTGTAAGAAAATATCACATTAAATATCAATAGAAGTGAAATTTTACCGTGAAATCAAAGTCTGTTTAGTTTATAATCTTTGAAACTAGTAAAGTTAAATGGCTTCATTTGGAAAATCGTCACTACATTTCAGCTGAACAGGATAAAAATCTTTAATTTATAACGAAGCGAAAACAGAAGTTTGTAGAAAAAGCTAAGTTTCATACAGCGACTCATTATTTGGGTTTTAACTTCAACTAGTTGCCTTTCATAATTAATCGCCAAGAAACATGCACTGAGAGCAAATATCGGAAGCTGTTTCAGTACGAGATACTTCTGCATTTTGAATAATGCTTTGTTTCCTCTAAATTAATGAATTTTATCCGATTTAAATGAAATACGTTTACACAAATGAAATTCGCCAGACAGGAAACTATCCAAGACTCTTAATTTTAAGTTTAAGAAACTTCTCTGGAGAAAACGAAGCTGCAAAGTTTGTTGGAAAAAAAAATACTCATGAACAAGAAAAAGGAAGTAACTCAGTTGTGAGAAATAAGGATTTATTTAAGAAATGTTCCTTGGTTTATCACAAAGACATTAATAAGTAACTTAACCGTTTCTAGCATAACAAACGGGCGATTCACGCGTTTGTGCGTAAACCATATATTATTAAAACGGAAAAACCTTAAACAAATACAAGAAATACGTGTTAAGGTTATAAAACTGACTAATGAAACTTGTCATCAAATATCAGTTTATTAAGAAATTTACGTTTTTTTTTTTTCCAGATTGCAAAGAATTTGTTTCATTTCTTCATGAGGTGCATTGTTAATTTTCTTCATATTATCACCGATTCAATCATCTTTCTGTCAGCTGCGCGTACATGTACATGGAAGCTCACATAACAAACGATGTGCTCAGATCTCTGTGGAAATCGTAACCAGGAGAGCGATTCGAAGTGGATTTACATAAGACATACTCTCGTGGGATTCGCGAATTATTTGCATTACTGATAAAGGATGAGAAATTTCTTCAGGAGGTGCTACTTTAAAGAATGTCAACAAACTCGAGAAGAAAGGATAAAGAGTATCGCGATGTTTCTGAGTTAGCGCTCCTGTAATTTGGGTTTACTTCGTTACGTTGTTTTTGCCTCTACATCAATACAGTATTAATATAATATTTAGTTGCTGTTTTTAATGTAATTAAACATAAGTTCGATAACCCAAATGGAATCTTACAATGAACATCCTTCTCAGTGATATAAAAAAATAATTTTTTTTTTTCGTGTTCACATCGAGCTTTGCATAGCGCCTGGAAACCCTGATCTAGAGACCTATCATGGAACTTCAAGCCACTTCGGGTTTCCGGTGATCAGGGCTGTGATCTCATACCACGTGAAGAAATTCACCCCCCCCCCCCCACGTAGACGCAATCGCAAACATCCATGTCCACGCGAGATTCGAAACGCAGCCTATTAGGGAACGGGTACGCTAATCGTTCGGCTAACCAGGCTGGCAAAAGCGTATTGGATTAAATGCGTATGGCACGAAATCTATTCGTTAAGCTTAACAAGTCCAGATTTAAATCTTATTCGTGATTTTCAACAAACTAAGAATTCTAACAGGGTTATTACATCCATTACTACGAGAAAATAACCAAATGCGAATTCAGTTGTCCACGATTTCGTGTGTATGTGAGAGAGAGGCCTTCCGCTGCTATAAGTGGAGGGCAGTATCCTTTGTGAATCAGTATACCAACAGCCAGCAATCTGAGAGACTACGTTCTTGGGGTACGTGCATTTAAGTAACGTCTTTTAGTGGTTCAGCAAGTTTCTTATCCAACTGAAATGGCAGAATGTAACGAGCAAAAGAATCTGCATCAATTTTACTGCGAGGTTTTTGAAGCGGCTAAGGGAGAACATTCGGCGCAAACGTCCAGACGAATGGAAGAACGAAGACTGGACTGTCCACCATGAAAACGCATCTGCCCACACATCACTCATTGTTCGACAGTTTCTGGCTTCCAAAACACGACAGTCATTTCCCATCCTCCTCTATTCGCCTAACGTCCCCACGCAACTTATTTCCTGTTCCCTAAGATGAAAATCTGGCTTGAAAGGGCATTGTTTTGATACGATTGTGGAGATTCAGTAAGAATCGTAGGAGGTGCTCAACATGGTCACACTCGAGGACTTCCAGGATGAATGGAATCACCGAAAAACCGTTGGGGTCGCAGTATACATGGCCAAGGAGACTGTCGAAGGTAACAGTGAAAACTAGGAATTGAGGTAAGTAATTTTGTTTATGGTCAAATTGCCAGAATTTTTGGGTAGCACCTTAAGACAATTCCTAGGAAGCTAGGAGTTATCTTAAGAGGAAATTAAGATAAGTAAATGTATTCGCAAATACCTTTATTTAATATTGAACCAATAGAACGTTCTTTTAATCTGTTTCGCCCACTAAAAACGTCTGAAACTAAAAGAATGAAGAAAAAAATTATACATTAAAGATACTATAAAAAGTTTTGGTCTGTTTTCAATGACGAGGTCACGTTCAACTGTAGCTGGCACCATTCCAAAGGAGTTTCTCGAAAGATTAACGGCGGCCATCGAAGAAAATTGTCGCCAGTATTTGTAAGGCGTGCGATTTCACAACTTCATGTTTTCAGAAACCTGGTATTGCAGAGCAAAACATTATACACAACGCATTATTTAATTAATGAGACAAGAATAGATGGGAACAATAAACAGTGGAAAAAACTAGAAGATAAAAGAAACTGAGAAAATAAAATGCAAATGTAATCAAATACATAAAATTAAATTTAAAAAAAAAACGTATACCATTCCAAAGTCAACTATTCTTTCTGCAGGTAGAGAAAGGTGAGATCGTGTTATCAGGCTAAATTAAATTTAGGTTAGCAACGTTCTTTTATTATCATTGCATCCAACAGACGAGAGAGGGACGAATTAAAGGTTATACCGGAAAGCTATTACATTTTAATTAAGCCTGTTCTTTTTTTTACGACGTCGTAGTCCTTAAAATAATATTGCTTTCTGTATTAAGTTACAATGCGGCATAGAAACTGCAAAAAAATATTAATTTGACACTAATGCTCATTTTAGGTAACTGATTACATAACACCGCGATATACTGTTTAAAATATGACTAACTTTCTCTAATACATGCGCTGAGTTATTTGATCCTCTGTCTCTTAAAATGATTGCCAATCATCAATACAACTTTGTTACTTTCTAACATCGTTGTATTGATGATTGGCAATCATTTTAAGAGACAGAGGATCAAATAACTCAGCGCACGTATTAGAGAAAGTTAGTCATATTTTAATACAGCGCTACGGAAACCGTAAACGCCACACGAGCTTTCTTTAAAAATGATTGTTAATAAATGGAATTTATAATGAATCTAGTTTTAGCATTGTCATACTCTACACATTGTTATACGCTTTTCCTCGATGTGTAATTAACAATATTGTTTTACATTTAATTCGAAACTAGATTTGCACGTTTGTTTTCTGATTTCAAAGCAAGCGCGTGTTATGAAGTATTGTTAACATACTTGTTAAAACGTTAATGAAATTTATTTATACGCAAATGACTTCGTGAGTTTCATTCACATTGTAATTTCCCTTAGCAGTTTAACCAAATACGAGTATAAATGAAAACTTTCGACGATCGCTGAAAATTTCAGCGATCGTCGAAGTTTTCGTTATTTTGAACTCATTTTTCTTTGGGAAATTAAAAAAAAAAAAAAAAAAAATCCATATCATCTGATATCATTTCTGTAGCGCCGATACAAAGCATATTAACAGCATCCTTATATATAACATCTTGGAATTTTCTTTCTTCTTACAAGAAATCAAAAACTTCATTCAAAAGAGTGGAGCTAACAAACGTGTCCGTTATTAACTTCATTTTAGACAAGCCTTGTAAATACATGAAACAAATTATACATATAGAAATAAGGCTTAACCACCTTACCTTGGAATTATGGTTACACAACCCAAGGATACTTGGAAGGTCGTGGGCCCTTAAGTGTTGATTAGAACAATTGATGGTGGCGAATTCTATCTTCTGGAAGCATTATTTATTTTCTTCAATTTTTGTGATTTATCTTTTGTCAATTTCGCCTTCACATTAACTTTCAAATGAGTTAAATCTTTATCTTCTTCTACTTGGTAAAGTTTAATTTCTTTTTGTCTTCGAGAAGTTTTTTTAAGGAGACACAGAAATTAAAAAAAATCCAACTTGTTAAGCTTTCTTATAAAACGCTTCTGATTATACTTGTATTCATCGAATGCTTTGATGAAACTTATGTACATCTAAATCTTCGGGATTATGAAATCCAATTTTATTCATTATCTTAAAGTCGTATTTTTTCATAATCTGAGCATTATCTATGTTAAAAACAGTCTAGACACTACGCAACCCTGTCTCGCACCAGTCCTTTATATCAAACTATTTTGATATCGTTTACTGACCTTTTTCCTTCCTTCATACTTTTCTTTTATACTTCTCACATATCACGAATTTCATAGCTGCTAATCTCATGTGCTACATCTTTCCATCAATACTATGAAAATTGTGACGAGTCCTCACTCGATCAAAAACTTTGTGGGAAATTAGTCTATCAGTGCCTACAGTTTTACAGGGATTGACGTTACATTACATTGTCACATGTTTTTCCACTCTTCATCTTCTGTATTACATTCCTTATTATTAGTTTTTACATAATGGCTTTGGGGAACATGTAAATCCATACAAATAAAGGTTCCTCCATTATCGTACTTCTTACTATGCGAGTTATATTTTCTAAATTAGAACCTTTTAGTAATTTTTTTCCTCTTTAGTTATCAGTGCAATATTTTAATTCCTTATTGCATTTTCTTTCCTTGCTACTTCATACAATTTTCCAGTGTGGCCTAAACTGCAGTTCTTCTTTCTAATTTCTCTTGTTCTTACCTTTTCTTCCATCTTCACTGAGATTTTTTTAACTTGCACGAACGAAAGGTTGTGAGTAGTATGGCAGGCACTAGTGACCTGATCAAGATAAGATAGGGAATCGTGACGTGATTGTGTGTGACGTCATGAGTTTGGAATTTCCCTGTGGGCATATGTGTCAGGGACGTCAGTTCTCATGTTTTGGTTCGCGTATGGAATTATTGGTGATGGTAGAGATAAGGATTCGTGTTGTGATTGGTGGGGCACTAGTGACAAGATTAAGATAAGGAATCGTGATGTGAATGTTTGTTGTTATCAGATGTAGATAAGTGACGTTATTTGTTAGTTGTAAATAAGTGATGTTTTGAATGGAAAAAGGAAGATATATTAGTGGATAAGAAATCGTGTCGTGATTGGTCGGATACTATGAACCAAATAGGGTTAGATTAGTTTTTGATATGGTTCTTTTTTTTCTTTCAAATGATTTTATTTTGGGACATTTACGAACATTTTACAAAAACTGTTTGTGCATATTTGGTGACAAAATAATACACAGAATGTTTATGGAGGCATGGTGTCATTTCCAGACTGACACAATATCAAATGTATGGATCTGTGCTTACCATGGTATCTGATTTAAAAACTCTTTTGCATGCCTGGCTATTTTGATGTAATGTAACCAAGAAACAGTGAGTAACAAAATTTTTATTCATTGAACTCTTTGGAAAATGTTAAGAGTGTAAACTAAATATTGGGAAATATTTTTAGGTAATTACATTTTCGAATTTTTTCTCAGTGAATATACTTGAAAATAGTATTTCAGCAAAATAAAATATGCATTTGTAAACTTGAACAAAGATGTGTGCTTTTGTTGTTGTGTTTTTGCACAATGAATTTTTTTACTCAGTTATTCCGATTAGAATTTGATATTTAAATCCACAACTTCATACCTTAATGCATTCTGTTTAATTATTGTAAAAAATCACTACTGTGAAATTAATGCCAGGAACATGGGAACAAAAAGTGCTGAAAACTGATATTCATGTATTGATTATTTTAGAAATTGTCTAAGGCTACCTATTGACATTATTCGAGTTATCAGAAAACAATTCGTTCACATAATCGAAAATCCGAACTGGTAGAATTTCGTTGTTTTACAGAGCAACAGCAGATAATTAACCCAAAAACGTTACTTAAACTCTTAAAGTTTGGTGTAGAAAAAATATTTGTACTCTCCAGATAACACATACAAATTTTACCTTTCCCCACACAAAGTAAGATAAAAACACACCAACAGTTATATCCAGCAGCATGCAAAAACATGTCGTTGAGTCATCTGTGCAAAAGGTTCATTTTTGAAGGAACAGTCAGGGTAGGGCATAATAAGGTAAACAGTACTATAAGAAAAAACCATAGAGTCGAGTGACTTTGAACTTGAGGTAATCGTTCATCCACTGCAGCTGCTGTTTTGTGTTTGGTAAATGTAAAAATAATGGATGAGCCACAAAATTCTTTGAAAGTTTCTTTGTGAAAAGTTCTAATTGTTTAGAATTTTGTAACAGAAAATTAACATAAAATATAAGATCAGTGAATAATAATAACTATTTATTTGTGGTGCCATACGAAGTAATCTAAGAAGAATGAAGGAAAACGAAAATGAAAAATATGAATTTTCAGTTATCACTGGAATAATTGATTGCCAATTTCATTTGAATAAGAGTTCAAATTTATTTCCTAAAGAAATTTGTATTTCTGATGGAATTATTGTAAGAGATTCATTGACAAAATCACCTTGTAGTTGGAAAAAATTACCTGAAAGAGTTAAAAAAAAAAAACAGAATTCTTGGGTAATAAAATATAACCATCAGCTGAAGTGGGAAATTAGTTCACTATCTCTGGACCAACTAAGAAATTGGCTGATAGAATCAACATGCAAATATCAAATGCTGCTCGCCAAAGGAAGAGAAAAAGCAAAGACATTAACGAGGTTAATAGGGAAGCCTGTTCTTGATTTAAATGAAATTGGATGCCCAAAACGTGAAAACATAACGTGTACTTTTAAATGCTTTTGGAAAGATAACGAAAGATTCTGTGCTTTTAATAATGTTGAGAAATACATGTATTGGTTTCAAAAAAATAAACATGCAACCCTTAATTTTACTACAGTGAGAAATTCCCAACGATCACCAAATGAAAAATTAACTTCCAGATGAGAGTCACATTGTCGAAAACCACATGATGGCAATTCCACAAGCATGGGAAGAATCTTTTGAACAACAGCACATAATTAACAATAATAAGATTAAGGAACAAAAAATGCATTGTATTTTTTGCTTTATTTATTTTCTGTATGTTAGATTCAGTAAATAATATTTCACTCAAATAAAATGTGCAAATTAAAATGAACTAAAGGCGTCGTTGATATGTTATGCATTTTTAAGACCACACACACACACACACACACACACACACGGTCTTAAATTTTTTTTTCTTGTGAAATTTCTTGTCACAAACTAACCAAAGACTTTTCTTTCTTTTTTTTTGAAAATCCACTCAATGAATAAAAAGGATTATTTGTTCATGCAAACCTCTCAAATATTTCAAGAAACTGTGTAAACTCTTGCAAGCAAAAGGAATCGGGAATTAAATTAATACCAAGAATTTTTAGTGGAGAAGATTTCAGTGGAAATTTAACAATTCTGTACATGATAAAAGTTTAAAATGAACTGACTGCGAGTCGAAACTTATTTCAAAACTTTACCACCCATACATTCTAGTGATGGAGGGATTAAAAACAGAGACAAAAGCAAATAATGGAATTGTAGTTTAGTGAATAAAGTACAAATGAACTGAAAAGTGACACCTTGTTTCAATATTTGTAGATATTGTAACAAGACTAGAAAAACATTCGTACCAAATTCTAACAATACGACTGTTAGAATTTGATTATTTTACAGAGACAAACAGCTGATATTTCAGCCAATCACGTTACTTAAACTCTTAAAAAGTTTGTTGTAGAAAATAAAAAGGTATCGTAGCGTGCAGGTAACAAGAAATCAAAATGAATGTATCAAAAAACGATTGCCATTGGAAGAGAAAAATAAAAAACATTAACGAACTTTATAGCCAAATCTGTTCTTCATTTAAATCATACCAAATGATGAAAACAATATAAGTAGGAATTTCAAAACTTTGAAAAGCTGAATTTCTTGCTTACTGCGATTCCAAAATAGTTATTTCAAGGTAAACATTTTTTTTTCTTTACAACTTTTTCTTTCTTTCTTTCTGAGCTAATATTCATTTGAAATAAGAATAAATAATTATTTATTTGTGTTGGAAAGATTATCTAATGTAAGAATTGTGTTTTTATATATATATATATATATATATATATATATATATAAATATCCCTACTCTGAAAAAAAGTCTGGCTGGGAGGACAACAGTCAGTTGGGACTAACGGAAGAGTTTTACATAGTTGAACTGTGTGAAAACCATAGTCCACTTGTTTTGAAATGTCACATGGAGAAAAATCACGTGAACTACACGTAAGCACCAGTGGCAAATCATACACTATGAACATCAGCACAAATGCTAAATCAGAAGAATGAGGGGAAAAATAATGTCTTTTTCACTTTATTTAATTTCTGTATGTTAGATTCAGTAAAGACAATTTGTTAATAATATTACAGTCAAATAAAAGGTAACATACAATTTAAGAAAGTATATACTGTATATTAGAGCTGAACAGTTCCAACCTAAACACAGATTTCTCACCTAGGTACACAAATTGCGACAGGAAATGAGTCAGGTACAGATAACACATGAAATATCTATAATTGGGGTAAATAAATTCACACACATTTATTTATTTTACTCATTTATTCTGGTAATAATATGTAGTTAACTGAATTTTAAAAGTAAAATAGAACAACCAATCATTTGAAAGAAAAAAAAAACCATATAAAAAAATAATCCGCATTGAGATGCGAAATTACTGATCGCTGGTGGATATATTAGTGAGGAAAAGACAGTTTGAGCTTACACTCACCAGCGTGGGAATAAAAACATAGTATGACACCAATGTGAAGGAATTAACGGACTACCATATGGACAGAAAATCTAAGGGAACAAAAGTCAAATAGCTTTTCAGGTTATTTACAGAAATTTCGTTCTTTCAAGCTTGTGTGTGTTGTGGATATATGCTTTAATTCAACTAATTTTGGAATATCTATTCGCATTAAGAAGAGTCATTCTGGAAAGACTAAGTAATTTAAATTATCATTAGAATTTCTAGACTACATACAAAAGTTCTTGGTAAGCAAAGAAACTCCAGAAGTGTGTCAAAAAAAACATAGCTATGAGTAAAGGAAAAACGAAATGCCTCTGTAACCTATAATGAAAAAGTCAGCTGCATTTTCAGACTTGTTTGTATTCTTTGCTGTCAATATATGTTAAAAATCAACAATTTGGAATATTCAGAAACCCTAGATAGTATCAAGATCTCACCATTCTGGAAAGAAATGCAAGTTAATTTTTTTTAACTTAAACATGATAATTATAATTTCAATAATCACTATTCGTATGTTTTGGTAAGTGTAATTCTAATAGTGAATAGTTTTTTATTCGTAAGAATAATCATAGGATACATATTAGAGTATCAACCTGGATACATTAGCGACTTTTCATGTCTAATGTGTGTGTGAGGGACACCAGTATATAATTAAATTATTCAGAAAAGTGTAATCACTGCTGCCATCACGACTCTACTCTAAGAATTCCCACCCTTTAACAGGAAAGAAATACCCCATAATATGTTGGAAAATTAGTACACCCATCTATAGACAACTAAACACAAAACTTGACAATGACGGATGTGTTTCACTCTGGGAAAATTCCAAGGATATCTTATCTCAAAAACATCGCCCACAATTCCATAGGCAAACCAAAACACCATGTGATATCACAGAGAGACATGTTCCCGAGAAATTTCCAAACACAATGTCACGATTCTTATCTCTAAATATTACCCACAATGATTAAGCGAACCAAACACCCTACATGATGTCCCTGACAGATGAGGGCCGCCAGCGAAATTCCAAACATTTCCAAACTTTATCTTATCACTATCCATCACCCATAATACCATACGCAAAACATTTACTTATCTACAACTCATAACAACACACATCCAGGACACTGACATCGCTTCTCCTTTCACCCTACCTTTATTTGGTTCATAGTATCCAAACAATCACGACACGATTCGTTATCCACTAATATATCTCCCTTTTCCATTCAAAACGTCACTTATTTACAACTAACAAATGATGTCACTTATCTACATCTGATAACAACAAATATTCACGTCACCATTCCTTATTCTTTTCTTGATCTGGTCACTAGTGCCTCACCAATCACAATACGAATCCTTATCTCCATCACTCATAATTCCATATGCGAACCAAAACACAAGAACTGACGTCACTGACACATGTGTCCACAGGGAAATTCCGTACATTCCAAACTCATGACGTCATCAAATGGAACAACCAATCACGTCAAGATTCCTTGTCTTATCTTGATCTTGATGTGGTCACTAGTGCCTATCATACTACTGTTGTGAAACTTTAGTGTGTTAACACCGTTGGTTTGCTAAAGAATTTTTCTAATTTTATGAATTATTTCTTTATTATTTAAATAGTCTGGAAACCTTTCTCTATAGATCAAACACTGAACATTTTCAAGCCACTTCATTCCTCCAATAAGCAAGACCGTAGTCTCACATCGGGTGATGAAATTCATCTCTTCCCTAAAAGTTATCCATAGGCCTGTTCACATTCTTTTAGATATATCATTAATGCGTAAGTCCCTATGGCCTAGAAATTGACTTATACGTTTAATATTTGTTAGCATATCAGTTAATCGTCAGACTGTTCTATCATGGGAGAGTGTTATTCAGACGATGTACATCGAGTCTACGCTTATGAGCATCCCTGTTGAACTCTTTTGGTGCTTTGCAGTCCATCTGTGGATGAACTGACGAATTGGATGAACATGGGCTACTTTATGCAGATGGCTACGTAATTCATTACCATGTACATGATTACTAAGAGTAATTTACAATTGTTTATCCAAACTTCGGTCATGTATTCAGTAGTTATCTTTTGCTCCTGGTCACATTCATATTTTCTTGAAATAATATAAAAAAAATATAAATTTGATATTTCATGTTTTAAGACATCCAATGTTACATTCTTCCAAAATTCAAAGCGGTTGCTCTTAAAAAGGAGTCTGCGCAGCTCAGTAATCACAGGGATCGAATAATTTCGAACTTCCGAGAACAGATGAGTGTATTCCACCATCACGTATTTGTTTATTCATCAAGCAATAATAATGCAGGTGATAGAGGATAGAAAAGGGATTTATCCTGTACGTGTGTTTCCTAGATGGATGATATCTCGATCGAGTGATATTTATAGCGTTGCTATCTAACTTTATAAAATGACATTGAACTTATTGTACATATGGAAAGACGAAAGAAAAAAAATCGTGTATGAATATGCAAACGTTCCCATGTTTAGCTGTGAAGACACACGATTGCTCCGAGGACGCACTTTGATTTCTTCACGGTTCATTAAACAACGCAGATGAATTATGGCTTGCTTTTCAGCAAAAACTTCTGTCGTTAAATGGCAGCGCTTAGCAGAATTTTGAATGTATCATTAGTTTCTCGCAGAAAAAGATCGTTCGTAGCACTTTGTGCAGTTTTAAAATATTAACGCCTTTCCATCGCAAGTGATGAGCGATTGTAAAAGGTTTACAGTAAACGTCATTGATTTTATTTAAGAAAAATAGCCTCGTTCACAGCTCCAGATCCACACGCTTGTTTTATTTTCTGAACATTAAAATTAAGGTAGAAGTACTAGTCATTTGTTATAAATCTTGTACATCAGTGGCTGTTTGGATAAGTATTTTAGCTAGATACCAAACAGGAAAACAAATCACGGATAACATAGAAAGGAGCCACAATTAATAAAGAAAAAGATATTTTCTAAACTTACGCAATTAAATTTTAAAGTACGTTTTTTACGGTTAGGAAAGATTATTAATTCCATGTCATTACTATATAGTCCTTATAAGGACTGGCTTAAAGGGGCGAAGCAAGAATGCTTTTCATCTTCCCCGTTATCTACCCTTAAGCGCAGAACAGAACATAAGTTATAAAACGAGACTAATAGCAGTAAACGCACCTAAAATTACGAATTATTAAAATTATCACGTGATACTTGATTCACTTGTCCTCTGTTACGAATTCATCTCTGCATTTGAGGCAATGGATTGGCTAGTTATTTTTCCTTCGAATCTGTAAGCGGCCGGACTTTGTTTGCACGCTCTAGAAGTGACCCTCCAAAAAGCTCTGTTGATTTCCTTCTCTATGGATGGAGTCGATGAAAGAGGGAGATCAATCCGCTTAATAGGCGATCTCCCTTTGTGTATTGAACGAAAGACGACACTAAGTTTTTTAGTGCAGTCATATTCGATGTTACAGTGGGAACAATGCTATCGGTATAGTTGAGACCGAGTGGAATGAAAAGTAGTAAATATACATTAATGCATTGCAAGGATCGTATTTGTATGTTTTGTTCATGGTGATATTACATAGATTTCCTGAGGCACGAATTGACCTTTTTTTTTAACATTGAATATTTTAAATAAACGAACCATGTTGGTACATCGTAAGAGTTGTGGAATTGCCACCCTAGGAGATACAAGCAAACACGTGATCGGTAATTTCTGCATTCTGTTACGACCATAACAAATCAGCAGAAGTTCTGCATATGATTAGTTTCCTGCATTTGTTCTCCAAAACGAAAGCAATATCGAGGGGCGGGGCAATATTTATAGACCTTACAGGAAGCTATGTTTGCAGAACACTTAAAAGGAAGTTGGAAAAATGCCTTTCACGGTTGCTTGTTGTGTTGTGCTGAGAAGTTAGCTAAAGTTAGAGAGGACTATTGAAAGGAGTAGGAAAGAATGAAAAAAACATAAGCGGGTAGGATGCATAATGAAACCTGCTTTGTTCTCTTCTTACTAGTCGCATGGCGCCCGTGTGAGGAATGTGTGACTTAATCTTTCTGTAGCAAACTTGTAGAAAGGTTAAATCAATGCTGTCTACGGGAAGTGTGACGTAATGTATGACGTCACGTTGTGTCTGTGGCCTATTCGAGCATAGCTGGCAGAGTGTTGCAGTGTAATCCTGGATGGTCCCTTTCAAAGTAAAACTGATATTTAAGCAATGTAGAATTTTGAAAAATATTTGAGGAGCGGAGGAGAGGTTAATATCATCCTTAGATGAGGATGTACGAGCAGTGAGTGATATTAACCTTATCGGCGTGACTTCGTGCTTTCTACGAGACTTAATTGAAAAACCCAATAAATGTGCATTTATTCCGCAATAAATTTTAAATTAGAAATAAAAAAAAATTCATATTTACCCTCACGTGTTGGATGTACAAGGAGAGCTTCGTTTCCACTAAGCTTTGCTGTCACGCTTTCCATGTTGATGGTACACGAGATGAAGTTGCCTTAAAGTACTTCATTTGATGTGTATTTTACTAGCAGTTACTGAATAAATTTAAATAAGTTTAAGTTGTGTAAATGCGTTTAGCCACCTTAGCTACTCGCTGTCTGTTCTAATCATAGCAAATCAATTTAAGGAGAAATGGAAGTGACAGTGAAAGGCAGGTACACTAAATTCTCAAGAACCAATGATAACGAATAAAATTTATCTTGAATAAAAAAAAAGCCATCCTTATGCAAGAGTGGCCATCGTTTTTCATTTCAAGATAGAAATACCATTTCTAATTTGCTACTAACTTGCCATTTCTTTTTTGATGCGTCTTCACTGCAACTCAAAGCGTTATTTTTGGCCTCTTCCTTATCCAGTGTCCCATTCGATGTTCCCAAAAAGTATTTTAATTGATTAGAATTCAGGTAATGATTTTCTAAGGGCCAACTCAATTTTGAAACCTCGGAATTCTTCACAGTAGATAGTATTCCCGGAGTTTCTCCAGAGCACGAAAGTTCTAAATAACAACAGTGGCAAGCGGTTGAATGCTTCCATGGAAACCGTGATTAACTGAAAATTGATATTTTTTGATATTTTGAGTTTGTGTATTCCGATTTCAATTTTGAGAATTAGCTTTGGGGATGGCGTAATTACACTTCAAGTTCCTATCTGTTAATTTTATTCGTGTACTAGATCATGTTTGAATAGCATCACATAACATATCGCAACTTTACTGTTAATGTCGTTAGGTTGATGTCATGTTTCTGTATTAGATCACTGCTGCTTCAAATAGTCTCATAAATCCTTGAACTATGTGATTAGTGCTGATACTCGATTCCTACCGCGCTTCGATAGCACAGTCGAGAGGGTAATGGTACTTGAAATCTTCAATTGGAAAAGACCTGGATTTGAATCCAATCTAGGACGAAGAAACCCTTTAAAGGCTTTTGAAATAAAACTGAATTAGTCGCATATGAATGGAGGGGTTAGGTGTTTTTTCATTTCAGAATCTTGAATGTTTCATACAAGTTTCCGGGGTGAGACACCTCTAGAGAAAACGCGCTATTAATAGACATAACACACTCGCAGATTTAGTTGCTTCAGCCGTATTTCCAACCAATATTAATATTTATTTCCTGCACAAGTGTGTTATTGCTGCTTTTGGGGAGGATGTTTGAAAAAAAAATTTAAACTACAAACAAGTAGTTTCAACTACTATTAGTTTGAAGATACATTTTATGAATTCAGTTTCTACGTTGGGTTGTTGCTTGTCCTTTTGCACTGATCTGAAGAAACGAAGCTATCTATGAAAAAAGAAAGCTACAGTATTTGAATTTCTTCCCTAATTGAACTTAAACTAATTCACTCCTCATATCAATTCCCCTTTTTTAAACTGTTTTGTGCTATTTTAAATGAGTTTTTAAAAATAACTAGGTCACTATAGTGCACATTGAGTTGTGAAACCGCTAACTTAGAAAAGTCGCCATCCCTTCTTTTGCATTTAAATTAGGTTAGTTTACTGCAATATTTTTATCTACTTAGAATAAACAGCGGATTAATCAGCACGTGCTGAGTAACTTTCCACTCACATTTTTTTTCCGTTACTTGTTTATCCAATTTTTCCTTAATTCATATTTCTATATTTTTAAGGAAACATTTTACGTTTTAATGATCTTGTTTACCTCAAATATTATATTCTTAAAAAAAATTTATTTTATTTTTTCCATTAGTGTGGTGTCCTCACTACGTCGATGTTACGGATTAAAAGTCTCGGCAACATGTTTACGTATTTGAAATCATGAGTAGACAAAGGCCTGGTGACACTTAATAGCGTTGAAAACAGTTTAAGCAAATGAAGAAAATCAAATAACATGGATCTTGTTCGTATTACGGTAAAGAGGGGGGGGGGGAAAGAGCAGAACTTCCTCAGGTTGTTGAAGAGAAGCACAAATACGATTTATTTATTCATGTTATTATGGCATGAATAACAAAACATGCAGTACAATACAGTCATTTTAAAAACCAATAAAATTAAAAGGTTACATCCATATTGGTCAAATAGTTCCTAGCTTCGGGTGTAACACTTAAAAAGTCCAATTGTCTCCTGAATATGCTCTGAGATAACACTGAGTCAGAGTATGGTCCACAGTTTGCTTTGAGCTCCACAATCGCAATGTGGGGATGGTCGTTTACCCCATTTAAAAAGCATGTCCGCACATACACCATGACCACTTCGTATTATATTAAGCTGAGTCCAGCATTTTCATGGGAGGTGTGAGCAAGCATCAAAACTTCCTTGTAATTCCTTGAGAGAAAATTTTGTGATGTCATCTGTCTGGCTCTCCCACTGTTCTTTCCACTTTTGCTTCAGGTCAAAGTTAGATTGTAGTAATAGTTGGACTAATTGTAGTGGTGGATGTCTTGATCTCAATCATCGTACACTTAAGTCTGGGAGATCTAAATGTATTGGTAGTTCTGTGTTCTCCAAGATTTTCTTATACTCCTAAAAGAGAGCCTTAGTCCTGCGCAGATTCGGTGGAACAATGTTGCTAAGAGCTGGAAGCCAGCGTGTGGGCGTTGATTTAATTGTGCCAGAAATCAGTCTCATTGTATTATTTAGTTGGCTATCAACAAGTTTAACATGTGTGCTATTTAGCCACACTGGTGAGCAATATGGTGAGCAATGCGCTTAAGACATACACGCTGTTTTCGAATGAAACTCACTGATATGCAATCGAGGGTCTTAAAGACCTTTGCGTATCACGGATTAAGGAGCCTCGAAGCCCTTTGGTCGGAAAGACCTGGGTTCGATTCCCCGTTAGTGACCTTTATCTGGTCTCTTTCGATTGAAGGTTAGTTAGCCGGTCTCCTACGGAGGTAGGGTTCCCCCCCTCCCGGAAATTCGTCCCCCAGAACAGGCAAACCGGCCCCGTGAAACACACGCATCTACAGACATAGGTCACACCGGGAGGCATAGGGCTAACCACCTTATCCTCGGGAGGAGTTTGGCTTGGAAGGGTTAAGGGCAGCTCCGTAACAGGCCACTAGTCCTAATAAGTAAAACGGAAGAATTATCGCGGATTATTTCTATCACCGAATGGATATCGATGGATGAATATGAATTTGGTCGATGCTACCAAAAAATACCAAAGTATTTTATCATGACCGTGGAGACTGGCAATGCAGGTGTAATATTCTGACATATTCAGCTGTTTCGTACTGGTATGGACTCGGACTTTTAGTTGTATTTGGAAAAGCGAATAATAGATAGGCAGTGGTTTCTAAACCACGGCATTTTTACGGAATAGAGCCATGCATCTTTCAGTATAACACTGTGTGCCATCTCATACGCTAGTTACCGTTGCAATGTGGCTCGAGGAATCTGGCGTGGGAGTACTTGAGTTGCTTGAACAGAGTTGAGTTCCAACTCAATAAAATCAAGAACGAACTTCAATGTTCAAATGCAAGTTAGACCGTGATTAAAAAAATACCTACACTATTAGTCATGTAGCAAGAAGAATGATCCTAAACAGCGGATTCATTATCACAAACTGGTTGAAAGTATTCTTAGAAGAGGATTAGTGACCAAATAAAGGCTTGCACTCCTTTCAGATTTGCAATTTAGGTTTCTCTGAAATGCGGTGCCAACTCCATATTAATTACGGCAGAGTGTATTTCTGTATGCACTTATCGTCAACAATTCAATACCGATAATCTTTTAATTCCTAATGGAATGTAGCTATTCACTGAATAATAATCCGACGTAGTTACCATAACGCAGTCAGTAGATGAATGTCACAGTTGCGTTTTGGTTAATAAATACCATGAAAGCGTTTCCTTTTCAAATAAAGGTGGATTAGCATAGGTCATAATGAGATGGTGGTGTTTTCCCTACCGAAAATCCCCCCCTGCATCTAGCAACACGGATCTTCTAGAAAACATACAATTAAGACGTCATATAGACTTCATAGCCTTGTTGCTTCAATCGTATTTCCAAACAACATCGATATCAATCCATTGATAAGAATTATGTACTAAATAAGATATTTTGAATTTAAATTTAGTATCTGTAGATGTGTGATAACCGCCATGACGTAGACTGGTAGAAGAGAGAGATCATTATTGGTTAGATTCTAATCGCTGAGCAATGAAAGATTTTCTAGCTGGTTATTCTTGAATATGTTAATCTGTGGTGTAAGCAAAGTACTTTTTTAACCTCTCAGAAGAATTATTTACCTTAGAAATTCAGAAAATCCGACAGAGCTATTTCACAATAATATCAGTTCGAGTTAGGAACACGAGATGGCGGCAATTTTTGTTTCTTTTTATATATATATATATATATATATGCATGCACACATAAAGGGATCAGGTCGCTTAGCGGCAAGACTTACCAAATTCCCCATGTCATTCGTGAGGAACGTAATCTCTCTCTTCCGGATGACATCTTTGTCTCAAATGATGGAAGTGCTACACTGACACCATCAAGAGCAAACTACTTTTGAATGGAATAAACACGCAGCTTTAATTAACCCTTTAAATATTGAAGGAAATAAGCGAGCTACTGTGGTCATGGGACCAACGGAATGTTTAGGTGTTCTGGCTGGGTTGGATGAAAAACCTTCGCACCATCTTATGAGACTGGGTAACTCGCCTTCAGATGAAAACAAAATCCTTAAAGATTTTTTGCATCTTAGAAGAGATTCTAATATCTTTATGATTATGTAACGATGCTCTCTGATTAGAGAGCATCGTTACATCTTCCATCTCGATAAACATCGATACGAGTTACCAGTGGTGCGAAATATCCAAAAAAGGATGTTATTTCAATAAACAAAGATGCAAAAGGAAGTTATCTCAGCATATTTGTAGACCATGGACAGTGACAATTTGCAATTCGTATATTAATGGGGTTTCAGCAGTGACCATCGAAATGCGTATGATTCATTGTCGTCTTCATTTTGTTTGTATTTCTGCTGCTTGTTTTTTACGCTCGATAAAACCTATTCACTAGGGCTTCCATTGTTAAAAAAAAATACACAAATTTGCACGCGACTCTTCGAGATCGAATTCTCAATTAGAAGAGCTCGCAGTTAAATTTATCTGCAGATAGGAAAGTGAAAAGGGCATGAAATTACAAATGGGTAACAATCATAAGGTTGAATGAAAACAAAGGAAGGTAGATTAAGTCCGAGAGAGAAGGATGGGGCCAAAGTACAAATGTTAGCCTTTCTGATCTCGTTCATCACAGCCGCAGTTGAGTTATAATCGATACAGTAAGACCATCTGAAAAATAAGGAAGTATGTTATAGTACAGAAGTCATAAAACAGACGGACGTTCTCCATAACGTTAAATATTAATTGCATTTTTTTGCATGGTTAAGCCGATCCGCACTTCATTTATTCGGTGAAACAAAATTAAAGCACGAATAAGGGGGGGGGTGTATAATATTTATCGGTTAAAAAGGTTTGCACTTTTCCTCTCCTCTTAAATATAAACTGCATTTGCTGGAGTGCACCCCACATGTTGGAAAAGTAAACGTCTAGATGAAGAGTAAATAAAGGTTCGATCGAATGGCTACCGAGAAACAGAAAGATGGAAGCTCGGGTTTTTCGATGCTGAGACAGCTGAAGTTTAGCAGTCTGAAGCTATGAAAGAATATTAAGGATAAAAGTAATTGAAAAAAAAAGCATTATTAGAGAAACTGAACATTTCTCGTGATTTTAATTTCACTACAGAGCGCCACCTGTTTCAAATTAACAGTATCTTTATATTAATCTGTTCGTGTCGTTATTGGATTCACGTGATTTATTATGGGAAAAAATTCCGTAGGCGTATTATTGTAGAGGGATAAGATCACGTGCAAAATACAAGAAATTTTTAATGAATTTGTTTTTGCATAAATGTCGATGCTAAACGTACATCGGAGAGCTATCGAACTCCGATACATATTTTTTACTTGAGAATAAGACTGCTAGATAAGCAGGCAAATGAAACAAAGATTATAAGGAATAGTGAGAAGCAATGAAGGCGTTGAAGGATTTGTAAATTAGTTTTTTTTTTTAAGATCTCGGAAAAATAAAAATTTGTAAACCAGTGAGAACTCAAGGACGCCAAGAACTATTCATTTTTATTGCTCTTCTAACCCAAGAATGAGCCTTCTACCTCTTTGTAATTAGCTCCATCTTGAACAGGAGTTTCTTATCTAAGATGTTAGAAGGCTTTCAGAGACTGATAGTAAAGTAGTAAGCCACCCGTCAGTTCTTTAAGTGTTAATGAGGGGCTGACGCGTTATGATTGAAAGATCTAAGCGGAGCAATCAGAATGAAATCGTCATTTTGTGTGGTTTCCTAATATTTAAAATAAGAATGCTTTCATCTTAAAAATTCTTAATAGGAAGTAAGTGATCGCAACAAATCCTAAAGAACAATTTGTGAAGGTCGTGTAATGCAAATCACTCGCACAGACCATGCATCTACGATTGATTATGTTATTAAAGTCTCCAAATGAAAAAAAAAAAACAAATTAAAATATTTATTGGATTTTCAGATGGATGACTGACCAAATGTTTTTTTTCTTAAAAATATCGTAATTAAATTGATAAATTAATAAAGGAGAACTTTTAAAGTATTTATCTTCCGCACAATTAATCAAAGTATTTATCTTCAGCACAAAGTCTCAATCAGATGTGTTATTGATTATACACTGAAATGCGGCAGCGAAGAAAATATCGATTACATAATTCGATTGATTTAATACATTCAAGTTTTTCCTTTGGAAAACTAGTATGGATGAGTGGTTCAGGAGGATCACTTGAAATTATAAAGAAAGAAAAATGACTGTCTCCAGTATATAAATATAGGAAAGGAGTTTAAGCAGACAACATTTGGGAGTCGATGAAATGGAAGAGTCGTGCTCTGAATTGTTTCAACAATAATGCAGTAGGAAAGTCCAATGGGTGGAAGTATTTTTAGAGGATTTTTGTCAAAGCAGCAGCAAGATTATTTCCCTTTGTTTCAAAGTGATTTGATGAGTTATCCTTAATATCATTTGTATTGAATCCCCAAGAAGAGATTGGCTCAGTACATAAAGCGTAAACGTTGTTCGTGTTTTCTGTGTATTATGTTAAAATTCAAGAGTGCAATGAAAAGATCGGCCAACTCCATACAACAGATTCGTGCAACTGCTTAATTTATATTTCACAAAGTAATCTCATAAAGTTGGCATAACACTCTTCCAAAGATGCAATCTGAATTGTCCTTGCTCAGTATCTTTTTCTTCTTAACATTTCACTCTAGTAATTCATATTTCTTATTCCATGCTCCCAAATCATGCATTGGCACAATATTGTGAATGAGTTGCCATAGCAATACGTGATAATTCAGAAGAAGCTAACGGCTCCGTGTCATTACACTAGTAATGTATACAACCGTCTTCAAACACTGGTCGAATTTCCAAGTATGTTTTTTAAGAAGCCACCGATACTATCAGCGAAATGTTCTCTAGCGAAGCATTTAAATTGTCAATTGAGAAAATCATCCGTAGGCGTACTGGTGTTTATCAGTGCTTCCAGAAACAGTAGTTCTTATATTTCTGCTTAAATTAGCTATATATTTAAAAAAAAAAAGGCATAAATGATAATCCTTAATGTTTTCTCCATGATTTAAAAATATATGAGAATAAGGGTTGTTTGAAATTTTCTCAATTTTGCCCTCAAAATGCAAATTACTTGTTCACAGAAATCAGTTTTCTCGCTATCACATGTGCCAATTACAAGAACAAAGTGCTATTTTTTTGGCGAGATGCAGACATGTCTTTATATGAAGGACTTCACATGGTAAGATCAGCGAAGGAAATTTCACGTGCATACGTATACAACAGCTTTGTGAATACATGGTAATTTCATTTTGCTTCCTGTTCGTTGCAACAAGTTTGCAGACTTCAAACCGAACTATGGTTGACACTTTTTTATCTTTACCTTAGAACGAGGGATCACTCGCAAGGACGGAGAATTTTTTTTCTCTGATTGGAAAGACCTGGGTTGAAATTCCATCTAGAAACTTTTCTAAGCTCTTTTTTTTTTTCAACCAAAATTGTACTAATCGGTCTCCAGGGTTCTGAGTTTCCAGCAAAAAGACGGGATTCTTTTTGCTGGCAACTCAGGATTTTAGTTCCTCAGAATGAATCGCTTCATAACTTGTGTGCATTCAGCATTACATTATATTTCCACCCCCAAAACCTTTTCCAATACAAAACTATCTACCAATTAAGACGCTAGGAAATTATTAGCATCTAAGGATCTTCTTACCTTGAATCATTAACTCTTAGTTATCCTTCTAGTAGGATCTTTTGCTGTAGATACAAGGAAGCAATTGTGATTCCTCTATATATTAGTCAGAATTTCAAACTCTTTCACACTTTCATTCAATTTTCCTGCCATAAACGAAATTAGAGCTGACGAAAGCAACTGTAAAAATTCTCTTTGGCAGTCTGCCAACTGCAAGAATGGACTTCGTTCCATGTCGACTCTCAGGATGAGCATGCAAACGTCTGCATGTATTGCTAAACTTCAGAATGTGACACACACTCTCGCTTTGAAATCTCCAAGGGACGAAGTTGTCGCAAGCTAGTTTTACACACACAGAGCTTTGACATTTCTCAATGTAAGTGAGCACCAATGGAAATATAAGTAATCGAGATACGCCAAGTTAAAAGTGATTCCTATGTTAGACCATGATTAATAGTCTTTTCAAGTTTGGAAAGTTTTCTTGGAGGAATTTCTGGCTGAACTACTTTGCTCTGGACTTGCATTAAAACTGCAGATCGGTATATAAGAAAATATTGTAAAACAATTCGATAAAAATAGGAATACGCTTGCATATTTTATTGCTTAAAGATTACACTCCGCGTATGGTCTGAATTATTACGACTATCTTCGGAAGAGGGGAAAGTTCATGAAAACGAGAAATATGCCGTAAAGAAATAGTGCTTCGCTGCATAGCATGAATCATTAAAAGCTAAGAATTTACAAAAGAAAAGTGCAAGCAATATAAATTACGTTCAAGAGCCAAGAGGCTATTTTTCCGGCGGCGTAAATTAAGTTAAGGGTATTCCAGGTCTACCTACTCACTGATGAGACCAATAAAGGTCGAAAACGGTCTGGGTTGGTGACCTTTCTCATGATGTAATACATCTCCTAGGAACTGCGTTTTACATTATGAGAAAATATTAAGGATAGTAAAGGATCTTGCTCCACCATTGCAACGAGTTGCCCTGGTGTTGTACTACCCAGGTGATCACTTACGCCTGGACTCGCCGATAGTTCTTCGGCATGAAACTCTTTGATTTCGATCTCCGAGTTTCGTATCCGGCTTTAAAATATAATAATGGGGGATATGTTATCCCCTTAACTCAACATGTATAAAGTTTATTTCAAAAGTACAGTAAGTCGAAATAAAAAAAAGTTACAATAATTTAGGAAATCCAATGGAATTTTTATTTCTCAAAGAATTCATTAATGAACTTATTAAATCAAATTTCTTTAAAAATTGACTTTTAGTTTGTTATACGCAATTAATTGAAATCATGCATGTGTGACATTTGTCCTTCGGTTGTGTGGATGAATTTTTCGTCCACACAACACAAACGGGTTGGAAATAACCAATGTAATGTTTATTAGGATGTGATGCACCAGTTGAGAGCACTCAAGTCGGTTCCTTTTGTAAACATCAGTGAAATACGGTTGGGAAAGATATCGATTTCCAGACATCCACATGTAAGTGATTCGATTCCTTTGAACAAGAGGAATGGTTGGAATTCGTGCCTAGCAGTATAATTCGAAAAATAATCAGTGGATGCGCACACTGAATTTTCGCATTCACTGAGCATAACAAATTTTCTCGCGATGCCAAACAATAGCTGTTGCTGAGCGTGGTATGCACTTGCAGTTCTTTTCTAGGCAAGCGAGCGTGGACCTGCGTTTCACCTGACACGTGTGTTTGTCATCATATTTTTGTTGATTCTTGTACAATGAAAACTGCCAGACAAACTAGAATGCATGAATTGATTCAGAAAGTAAATACAAACTTGGTGTTCGTATCATTTATTGTGTGAATACAACAAAAACTCGACATTATAAATCGAAGCAAGGAAAACTATTTTTAACTGGTTAATTATTTGAAAATGAAGACAGTTTTCTAAAGAAGTATTAGACTACACAGCAGAAAAAATTTGTGTTCCGTTCTGTGGTTAAACTATCATATAAACATGTTTCAAAAAGAATTCAAACCGAGAGGTTAAGGTTGATTTCTAATGTGGTTCTGCGTTGCAAAGAAGGTTGAAAATTTATGCACGAGAAGTCTGCTAATGTTTGGAATTCATCTGCCATCTACACATACTTCACAAGCGTGAAACAAAAAATATTCAACTTTCATGAAAACAGTGCTAACCTCAAAAACAGCCTGCGGTGGTGTACATAAGTTGCAAAAAAGCTTTGCAATTTATCACGAATCAATATCGCACACGAGTGAATATATAACAGATGATTTATAAGTACTGATCATCCTCAACTGCGCATTACATTAAACGATAAAATAACTTATCGATTTCGTTGAAATATGAGAAAAATAATTAAAACACGACTTCCATTGCGGTGCTCGTGAACTTCATCAGAATCAGCAATGGCAGACATCTTTCCCTTTTTACGAAATAAAAGTAAAATGAAACCGTCAGAGCCTTATTTGGCGGGATGGACGAAGGGAAGATTATTGCTGATCTTACCTTTTAAGTAAGAAATTAAAAGGAAGAGATGCGCATTTCTTTAATTTTGAGAAAAGCACCAAAGTAAATATTTGAGTTATTCACAGTAGTGAGTACAAATATCGTCTTCTGACATCAGCAGATATTTAAAGTAGCACTTTTCATGGAAAACATCCCACGTTATTAACATTCTTAAGACTGCTGCGCTGAAAAGGTAGTTTTTTTTTTCTCTCTCTCAACAGAGACGCAAGACTTGCATAAAGGCTTAACTCCGGCGGAAACCAATTAATGGAAAACGTCCATTTCTCAGTACAAAGCGAGGCTGATGGATGATGAAGGGACGTTCTGAAGTCGGGTAAATGCATCTTAAAATCAGAAAAATACTATTACGGCCTTCCTTTTGGAAATAATACTGCTCATTGCTATTCATGATTACATGAAAAAGGAAGGCCATTTGCCAGATACTAACGGCGTTCAGAAAATTCTGAAGATGCTTCTTCTAGTAGGGTGGTTGAGTCTTTGCTTCTGTTTAATTGGATATTTATTTTAAATTAATAATGCATGCAGTTACGTGAGATTAAAAATTTCCATATTGGGATTAAGATTTTAAATTTTGGGATTAAAATTTTCAGTATCACGAAAAGATAATGCTGGTAGCTTCGGTAACCTGTTTCTTATTCTTGACACTTACGAAACGTAAACAGGTGGAACATGAGACTTCATGTTCTCCATGACTTATCACTGACGTCCCCATTAGGATCACTATTAGCAGTCATAATAATATTAGCATAATATTGGTCGAAATCCATGCCTTGAGACAAGCATCACTCTCCATTAATCCAAAACGGGGAGTCCAAATATTAACGATAAAAGCGGAAACTTTCAATTGCAGAACATGAACATTATCTTATATAAATATAATCCATGAAAAACTTGATCTCTAACATATTTGACATTAGACCGGTTTTCTTTTTGTTTCTGCAGTGTTTAACATTTACATGAATGACATCTATACATTGCCCGTCAATAGCCACCTATGTCATATCACTCGCTGACTGTAGCCCAAATCAATCTTCGAAAACCGTTAATACTCATACGAAGATATAAATAAATGAACTTTCGAACTGGTTGCACAATAATTCAATTTTTCTCAACAGAGTAAAGACACGTGATCCTGATGAGGAGAATGCAATTCCAGACTTCAATCATCCATTGAAAAGTCAATAGTTTGGCCTCGACTACAGCAATATGGGTGGGAAATCATCGTACACTGCATAACACAGCTCACAACAATGAAATACCTCGGACCTCGCTTATCTCACCAAGTGATCTGATATAAAAACCTTTGTTGAAAGCTATAATTCTTTATGGCCCTAGATGTACAACCAGTAACTCAATGTTGCGTGATTCTTTTCTTTCTTTCTTATTGGTAATCACTCATTTACATGCACCATTCTAAGAAATCTCTCGTGCTTTGCCACCTTTTCATAATGGCTACCTAGATGATGGAACGCCTTAGTAATCGAAGTTCTCGTCTTAAGCGAGATTTAAACCGTCTTTCTAAACAATGTACAGTACCATTTTTGCACACAAATGCGATGATTAATCCCATCTGTTTCTTTGGATTTCATTTTAATTTGTGTTAGTTTTAAATTCTTCAGTCGTTCGTGATATCCAAGATTTCAATAGACTTATTCTTTTATGTATATTATTTCTGGGAAAACTCCCATGTTACTCCTCTTTATAAACTATTATAATTACAGCTATTTTGCCTGCTTCAGTTTAGGAGTACCCCTGTTTAAATGTCATTGGCTATTTACTCATGGATTCTTAGGGCATTATGAGTGTAGATGTACTAAAAAGTATATGTAGCCTAAGGAATAGAAAATTGCACATACCTTTTTCTGGGTGTTGTTTTTCATTAACCTGCAGTTAATGACTAAAGTATGGGAATCGAAAAACGTAGCGAACCGTTCGAATTCGTCTAAAAATGCAATTGCATGTAAAACACGTTACACAAGGCAAGATTGACTTAATCTGCAGTTTTCGACATCGCAGACTGAGGAAAACCACAACACCCAGAAAACGGTATGTGCAATTTTCTATTCCTTAGGCTACATATACTTTTTTAGTACATCTACACTCATAATGCCCTAAGAATCCATGAGTAAATAGCCAATGACATTTAAACAGGGGTACTCCTAAACTGAAGCAGGCAAAATAGCTGTAATTATAATAATAAATACTTATTCTTTTAGTTTATTAAAGTCGTATAATAACATCTGGAGATTAGGGGTGTTATTTCGAGAGAGATTCACGAGCACTAACTACTTGCTAGAGCAAGAATTGTTAGAATGATTGTTTATCAAATGCTCATTTACGATATTAACAGAAATGCATCAGATTTCGAAGTAGTTCAATGGGAATGGTTCTTTATTGATTCGCTGTGGTGATGATCCTTCATGGTCAACATTACTTGAATATTGAGTCAAATGCATTCCATTTGGTTGTTCAAATCCAAAGAGTCGCCAGAATTAACAACAAAAAGTTAATTGCAGTTAATGACTAAAGTATGGGAATCGAAAAACGTAGCGAACCGTTCGGATTCGTCTAAAAATGCAATTGCATGTAAAACACGTTACACAAGGCAAGATTGACTTAATCACGTGGAAAACACGAATCATGATATTAGTTTTACAGCGGACTTCTTTGTAGGTGGTTATTTGGCTAAGTGGTTTTTAAATATTGCCAGAGAACTTATTATAATCTTAAGTTTAGGAGAGATGCACAATATCTTCCACAATTCATGGACTTTGTCATGTCTTTTTCGATAGTAGTCAAGACCACTATTCAGTTTAACTCTTTCATAATTCCATTAAACGTAAGCACACGATTCACACAGAGTTCTATCTGAAACTTCTCGAGTCCAGTTCTCTTCTCCCTCTTTCATTCCATCTTCCCCTTCTCTTTAGGTATTCTTCATGGACTAAGACTTCTCGTTATTCACTGAATATCAACAGATTCATTCTATTATCGGCACAAGTCACCGATATTGTTCAAGATTTTCAACGTAATGTACGTGCCGTTAGTATATAAATAACAGAGATATGCTCAGATAAGCTTTGCTCTCAAATACAATGAAATGTTTATTTCGAAAATAGCAAACAAGTTCTTCCTGTGGAAAAACTTGTGGTTTGCTATTTCAGAGTGCCTGAGTCCGTTACTGAGTTCCTCTTGCTATTCAGCACGAGGACCTCAGTAACGCACACGTTTAGTCAGTTAGTATACATTTAATTACTAACTATTCAATTGTTTTGCAAGTGGATAATATCCTTTTTATCAGCAAATTGTTAATATAGAGTTAGGAAAGTCTTTTATCTAAACATTTAAGACAATCTAGTATGTTCGACTATAGTTCACAATTCGCAGGAGTTGCTTCTACAATTCCATTGATACGGCTGAAGGGAATGCAAGGGTGCTTTCTGTTAACAGTGCTAATAGAAATTGTGCATTCACCCCTGGGAATACACACTGTTCCTCCACCTCACTGGATATTCTTAACTAGTTTTCTTTGGAAATATATTGTAGGTGACAGCAGTACCCTTAGTAACCTGGAATCAATCTCATCTGATGATTCTTTTTCTCTAGAACGTCCTTCATGCACCGCTGTCATTCTTGTTCTTTGGCACAACAGCGTACCAAATACGATGACTTATTGTCTACTGTCGTCCATGGTCCAATTATTGTTTGTTACTCTAAATATTTGGATAATGACCATAAATCACATTTATCGTTATCCAGGCCTTGATTCTTAAAACAGGTGTGCTGAAGCAGTCCAAAAAAAATTCAGCATATCGCAACCGGTTCTAAACCAAAATTTTAACTTCTTACTCGGTCTATACTACAGCTTGTAAGAGTTTAAAAAAATCAACAAATCCAAATATGAGTTGGACAAATGCAGAAAATTGTCTGTGTAAATGATAGTCGATTCCTTTGCTAGGGCCGTAGGATGCAAAATCTCTCCTTCCATTAACTCATCTCTCACACATCCAAAGGGAACCAGCATAACATCATACAAAGATGATCTCATGGCATCCGTCCTCTCCTTCAAATCCTGTGTAGATAAGCACGGAAAATGATCTCGAATAATCTCAAGAACAGCTGATGTCTCTCCCCCATTCTATTACCAGTGCAATGGTAATAGAAAAACACTGACCTTCTTGTCATCCTTCATTATGGATGAAGATTATCTTGTGAACGTTAATACAGTCTTATTTCTGGGTAGAACTATTTTAGTTCACTTTTTCATTACATTTGATGATATTCAAATCTCAAGCCAAGATCAGATTTCTTTTATGTGAGGATACTTGTTGCCGTTCCTGGAAGAAACCCATCACATTCGCGGCCGCCTCAGTCCACCAAAAAACGGTATATTTTCCCGTAGAAGACGATATTTGTCATTTGTGAAATTCCTAATACTATAATAAATCCTAATTTCGCTCGATCTTAGGTTACTATTCTCAACATCTGCGATTGAGTGTTGTCAAAAAAAACTTCTCTCCAATTCGTACATACTATCAGGAAAAGGGCAATTTGGTTGATTGATGACCCCGCTATCGCAGACTCATTCCAATTGCTGTCAAAGACGTTCTGACTGCCGAACTGGCTCTCATCATTCATTCAGCGTCCTTTACGCTTGTAAAGCACATGAGCAACTACTGATCGACTTCCACTTATTCAGTTCCAGACCTACTGATCCAACTTCATGTCTTCCTTCATGCTAGTTGTGTTGTTTGATATAGCCTTTCTTATGCTATTTTCACAAAGATTGCAACTTCTAATTGTTCAAGAAAATATCAACTTCATTCCTTCTTTATGTCCTCACATGTGGTACTGATGTGCTAGAGGTTTACAACCTGTGGGATTGAAATTGTAAAAAAAAAAAAATGTTAAAAACCTAAAAACCTGTTACATCTCGTGGGTTCTCTTCACCAGAAATAATGATTGCGCTAAAATACTTTTGTTTTTTTAACCCCTTAACGTACCAATTACAAACCAGAAAGCGGTCTTTTTTCTGCCAATGTTGTGGGCGAGGGTGATTTGCTGGATGAAATTCATCATCATTTGAAAAATAATGATGAATTTCTGCAAACGCGAACGAAATAGCCGATACACGCCGTTGGCAACTTTTCTCGGCTGAAAGGAAATAGGCACAAGATTGTCTAGCGTCTATATTCGGTTGTATTTATATGTGAAACCAAAATTCAAAATCAATTTTGGTGCAATAAACAAAAGACGTGTCAAAGACGTCTTTGTATGTTAAGGGTTTAAAGAAGATGTATTGTTTCATAAATGCAAGTAACGTACTCTTGAATCTGTAGCATGCAGAAATTTGTACGTGATAAGTAAAACAAACGAGAACTTCTAAATCGACTTCTAAACACATTCAGAAAAAGGTTGAGAGAGAAGAAACTACTCTCAGGTTTTTTAGAATTTTATGATAATTCGGAACTGGAAAGTTTGCTGACGTACATTAGAGAACGTTAGAAGATGCGGAAAATTTAGAAGGAAGGAAAGAGGGAACGTATCAGCATCGGATTTTGATATTTGTGGTTGTAGTGTTTAGAAAATCTGTACGAATAGAAGTCAAAGATGTAGAAAAAATAAAGAAGCAGAGTAGTCAGACTGTAAAGGAATGGGTGGGGAGGACGAATATGGAAAACTATAAATAGCAACTCTAATGAACGATGGCTATGGAAATATATATTAACAGAAGTTCGGGAGCCACGTAAATTAAACAAGACTTTAATTTACAAGTTAAATATAGTCTTGTTTAAATACCAATTAAACCAGTCATTATTGGTAGAAATGAGTAAGGTGTTGTCTTGTCTTTGGCTGTAATGAGCTACAGTACATCGTGAATGACGTTCTGCTAATTTCTGCAGAAAGGTGGAGGTGCTGTGCTTGCTTCCTACTCTGAAGTATTGTAAGTTCGACTAATGAAGACAGCCGTTTTAAGCTGTGTCCTAATTCTCTTTCAGTTAACCCTACAGAGGAGGGAGTTACATAGTTCAGGTAGAAGTTCTATACTGATCATTCATTGCAAAACTCCGTCGTTATTTTCTTTCAAGCACATGTTTATAATCACTGCTTTGAGATGAGGATTATTGTGTTGGAATGCTCACAAAGTTGGTAACTGTTTGCTGATGCCCACCATTCTCCTCTGAAATGAAGAGAACGACAAACAGTGCATCTCACTCAATGGCTGCAAAATTTATTATTATGATTATGTGACACTTCCAGGGAGTCCAAAGACTCATCGAGGGAGAGTGTGCCAACAGATCGAACGATCGATTCCCTTCCAACTACTAACCGCGCTCAAACTTGCTTAACTTTTTGCGTGAGCCATTAGTGGCAGAGGCTCTACCAATCGACCAACCTTTGCTGGCATTATTTTCTTTAGTGACAGATTTTATCCTGAATAATAAAGTTTTACATCTTATTTCTTCGCAAGAAATGTTTTTTCTTGCTGTGCTTGGCTTTGCTATACCAACAAAAGTTCAACAAGAAATTTGTTGGTAGGCTTAAAGCGAGGTTTATAAAAGAAAAGAACATCGCAATATTATGGCTAGCAAATCTGTGGACATGAGTCGGAGAAGGTCGCTGATATACAGGGCAGACAAGAACAGAACTAAATTTTGCGAAGCTGTAAAAAAAAGATTCATTCCCATCTCATGCAATGTGCTAATACTGTAATCTGATTCAAGAAGCACAGAGACTAGAATGAGAACAATTAGATAAGTTAAGGGGATAAACATCTCTCATTGTTTTTCAGCCAGTAAGCGAAACTAAGATCGAAAACTACGATCTGAACGTTTCATGCCGACGAATTGTCGGCGGAAAAACATATCTGAAAAACTCATCAACCTCGCTAGAAAAATAGCCGTTTGGCTTTTCATCTTAGAGAACAATTAGATGTTCCGTTAGGACCAGAATATTTCTATACGACAGAAAATCATGGAAACCACTGCGCGTTCTGTACACTAACAGTAAGTACATCCAAATGAAACGTTAGAACTCTCAAATATCCAATGTTAACTTACGATGGCGTTTTTGTCTGTTTCTAAAATGGGAAACTAGAGGTTCTATTCTGAAAAGGACTATACAAGAAAATCAAGTGATTAAACCTTGTATGGAGAATGTTCTTCGCGTATACCGTTGGTACAAGGTGCGATCACTGGTACTGAAATTAATGTCTCATTAAAGCCTCCGCAGATCAGTCGAACCCAAGTCTTTCCGACCTGGATTCGATTCCCGTGCAAGACGAGGAACCTTTATCTGGTCTCTTTCGACTAAAAGTGAGTTAGGAGGGTCTCAATATTTATGATAGCTTAGTTATAGATATGATTGAAAGGGAAATATTAAGGTTGCAGCAATGGGACCAACAACAAGAAAACATGCAGCCAACGGTCGTCCTAAAGGCAGAAACTGCTTTTCATAACTGATGACGATGCTTTTTTCATGTAACGACAAGAGTCGCCATGACAATACTTTTATCTGATGTTACATCCATTGACTTATATTCGACATTCTGTGTACTGCGCATGCGCTGTAAATTGCAATAGCACAAGGCCACCTGATAACCATGAATATATTTGGATTTCTCTTACGGAGAAACTGCTGGACGCTTTTAATTTAGCCATATTTTGAAACAGTTGTAGGGCCTTTAAACCCGTAAGCAAAAGCATTAATACAAGGGCTGTTAAGTAGCGTAGAATTTTCGTAAGCTGTTGTTCACTTTCGAATCTTTTTTGTTGCCAGAATAAAACATCTTTTGCCTGCTCATTTATTAAATAATGGTGGATACTTTTGAGTTTCAATGTTAAACTGAAAATGGTTAAGAAAATGGGGTTTCAGTCATTGGCGTGTATGTCAATAGCCTCAAGTGAAACCAAAAAGGGGAACTCGGGCTTTTTTTCTTTAAGAGGGATTCTAGATCAGGGTAGGACCACCACTTTTACCGAGGCCAACTCAAAAGAAAAAGAAACTTTTGACAACATCCTAATTTCAAACTTAAATTAGACCTGTTAGGATGTTGGATACAAACAATACAATGCATGAGCGTCATCCCAAAGCAAAGAAACGAGGTTGGGTAAGATTTGAGAGATTGTTTTACACAATAAGTTGATCATATATGAAACAGCAAGAGTTTTTGTTTTTTCATTCGGAACGTTTCCAGAAGTTACAAGTTAAAATTTTGCTTTACAAGACACGTGCATGGACAATTCCCACTGTTAGAGATAAAAACTGAAGTATTACGAAAACGCATCATAACAGTGGACTAACTTTAAATATAAAAACCAAACAGTACATTTACACTTTGAGATTGTATAGGCAGCGCTGCTGGCAAGCGAAAGAGTTGTGGACGACAAGTTGGTCCGTCCGAAAGCTAAGAATCAATCTCGTGTATCAGCTGGCCAAAGCCACGGACTTTTACAGTTTGATCTTAAACGCAGCATAGAAATCTTACTTCTATCAGAAGTAAGAAGAAATCTTACTTCTATTCAGAGTCATTCGGGGTTATTTCTCTAAAATAACAAGGAACCCATCGCTTATCGCAAAAATATGTCGAAAGCAATGCCTTGCCTTTTCCTAACGAAGTACGGATGGGAATTGGCACGTGAAAACAAGTGACGTCATTGGATTGTATCGGAAGCGAAGTTCAGAAATTTCAGTAAATGTAGTTTACGGTTTGCCGACTTTGGCGAGAACGCAAATGATACGCATGCATCGGAGAGGAGAGTTATTTGCGGGCGAGCACGAATGGCTGTTAATTGCCGTACGCGGTATTCGTTACACAACGTAACGCTGGCGATTAAACTCGCTTGCGAGAGTCAAACAGCAGTAAGGGATAATTGGCTGGCAAAGATATTTTGCAAGGGGGCATGCCGGTAGATAATTTGGGGTTATCACACTTCGCCTGAAGTGTGATATCGATCATTAAATCCACAACAGGTGGGATGGTCAGAATGTCTCAGATGTTATGTTACAAGGACACACATTGTAAGTGCAGTAGTCGAAGCAGAACAGAGGGATAAGGTGGGAGAGAGAGACACTGTTAATTGAGCGTGTTCTTCATGTCGGGGGGGGGGGGAGCCGAAAAATTATTTTAAAAAATTGTATGTGTTTGGTCGGAGTTTGCCTTAGAATAACCGATTTGGATCGTTTTGATAAGAATTAGAAACTGGCCGAAAACAGTTTCTTGGCTACTCAGAACTGTCAAAAGAAATTTCTGAGATCTGCTACCTCAGCAAAGGAAGGGAAGAGAACGTGGACCTACAAGAAATGAAAACTTTCATGTTTGACCTAGCTAAATTATATCTTAAGAGTCAATTGTAGCGTCACCTGCAGACTGTTGCTTTAGCACTACAAATCTTCTTCTTCTACGCGTTATTCCCGCTTCCCATGCAGGGTCCGTTTCTTACTTTAGATGCGACTTCTTGTTAGTACTACTCCCAACCGACCCGTCGCCAGGTCTGCCGCTGGGGGGATATATTTTTGACTGTAGAGACGTATGTTCATGGGGCCGGTTTGGGAATGAAAAACACCAGATAAACTGGCGGAAAAAACCCTACTGACTGCGCCCAAGACCGGCTAACTTGGCTATGTCTGAGGAAGATCCTCAAATTCCTCACGTCTACAACGGGAATCGAACCTGGGACACTCCTTCCCCAGGCATATGGTTGCGAAGCGCAAAGCCACTAGGCTAACCGCGCGGTCGCTTTAGCACTACAAATATTTATCCCAAATGATAATCTGATTATTATTCCCATATGCAGCATTGACAGTATACTCATTGTTCCGAATACATCATGAAAATTAGCTCAGAGGACACTATCTATGGATACAGTCCAGTCAAAATATTAAGACCACACTGTCATTTCATAATTAGCCATTCCACTACGTCAGGTGGCACTGGGATCACAATAAAAGCCAGTATACATGTGACATACTGTTCATAGTCGCTAATCGACGTGGGCAAGGCATGTGATCTGAGTGGCTTCACAAGGGACATTGTACGATTAACCCTCTCATGCATAAGGGCCTCATATGAGGAGACACACATTTTCCCTCATAATTATTCATTCATAATTTAGTGCTACTGTATGCATGTAGGTACTCATTTCGAGAGACAAAAGTGTTCTTAGAAACCACACCAGATGGCAGGAGTTTCAAAAGAGTTACAAGAATACCAAAATCTGCGGTGCATGGTGGTATTAAGGAGGGAGTGAAAAGCTCATGATTTGAATTTGGGATTTTATGAATCTTCTGGAAAGGTTGGTATGGTGTTCTACCTTGTAGATAAAGTGTGAATATTTAATTTGTTCATGTTTATTACCATTATTCATAAAACGAATATGGTACAGGAATACCAATCTTGAAACTTGAAAACAGCCTGTCCTCACATTATGTTTGTAAGGTAATATACGCGGCAAATAGTTTGAAGTTAGAAAGTTCTTGTACAATATTTTTATAATTTTATTTTATTTTATTTTTGCAAACATAAATGAATAGTAAGTGTTAATTGCCATTATCATCGCATCTCTTTTACAGATGGATAACCAAAAGCCAGATCCATCAGGCATAAAAAAGGTCTATTACCACAAGAGACGACTTACTGAAGAGATTGAAAAAACTGTTGGAGGAATCTGAAGATGGTTTGGACCTGAGTGATTCTGATGATGATCCTACATACCAGCAGCCACAAAAATGAACCTACAGAGAGTGACAGTTCAAGTGAAGACAGTGATGTTCATTGGCCTTACCCTGTTTGTCAGAATCACAACGTTCAAAGTCCAGCTAGTGTGCAAAATACAGCTGTTGCTGGTCATATATCATTGTAGAGACAACCAACCAGTGTGGAAATGAGAAAGATAATCTCTTTGCTGGTACTGAACCATCGTTTAGACTCTAAAATGGTGGTTCAGTACCTGCAAAGGGATTGAATCCTATGGCCAGACCATCGGTTTGATAAGACGGATATGGTCTTGATGTTCCGAAATGAGTTTATGAACAGATCTGTCTGTTCATAGTATTTTTGAGTTAACAAGTCTACCATTTCGTTATTAGGAATATTAGTGAAGAGAGAGACAATGTCGAAGCTAATTACCATGTCAGTTTCCAACCAAAAATTTGGCTACGATATGTTGACGTCTTTGCTGTCTGAGGTCATTCCGAACAGGAACTACACTTGTTTCTAGATAAAATAAACCTTCATCCTCGCATTAACTTCACGCTAGAAAACGAATCTCCACAGAGTATCTCCTTTCTGGATTTACACATCCAAAAAAAGATGGTTTCATCTACACTTCTCTCTGTCGTAAGCTGACATTTTCAGGTCGCTACATTCACAATTCTTCGGCTCATCATCCATCTCAAAAATTTGGCATCGTTAGTAACCAGAGCGCACAGATTCTGCTCTTCTGAAGAATCTCTAAACCAAGAATTGGAAATGATCAAAAATACAGCCATACAAAATGGATACCATCTTAAAAAACAACTCAAAAAATCATCAGTCACTTTCCCACACATCGACCTAAACAAGAACAAGCTCATAAGATTCCCATACCTTATGTCAAAGGCATCTCCGAACGTCTTTCAAAAATTATGAAGAAATACAAACTTGCTACTACCTACAAACCAATCACCCAGATCTATAACTATTTACCTTCTCCTAAACTCTCACCTCTGATGCTACCTGGCGTGTACGAGGTTCCATGCTCCTGTAAATTGTCTTACTGTGGACAGACAGGTAGATCGGTTCATAAACGCATTTCGGAACATGAGGACCATATCCGTCTCATCAAACTGGAGAAATCTGGCCTCGCACAACACGGGATTGAAAACCCAAACCATAGGATCCATTGGGAAAAGTCTAAACTTTTACATAGATCTTTATATAAACATGAACGTTTATATAAAGAAAGTGCTGAAGCCCTACTTCACATACCAAATCTAAACCGTAATGATGTTCTTTCTATTCCAAAAGTATGGGAAATTGTCATACAAAATTTTGTAGAATAATTTTTATATATGTCATCTTATTTTAATGTAATCTTTTTTCCCTCCAGTTATATTTTAATTTAATTCTATAACACGCTACTGCACGCATATTGGGATCCCATAGTAAGCCTGCGCCCTAACTGTATGTTATTCCTAGTATTGTTTGAATGACTGTACTGAGGATGTCATGTGATACTTAAGTTTCAATAAGTAAATATTTCATCCTATTACTGTGGTTATTACATGTGTTGGCTTAGTCATACCATTATAATGTTTTATAAATGAATATAAAAATTCATGCATTAGAGGGTTAAAGTTGAAAATTAGCAGCATTCAGGAGACTGCTATGAACAATGGGCAGAAGAGCAGCTGTGGAGCAAATGATCTGCGATCACACCTCATTGAGGACCTTAGTAAAAGTAGCTTGTCCCACGTTGTGCAAGAACAGACAAATCCGTGGAATGACCAACCACGAAATTTAATCAGGAGATGGATGGCGATGTTTCTCAAAGTACCTTCCTCCTCCGTATGCTGTACAAGGTACCAGGGAATTATCGTAAATCCTAGACGACTACATCTACAATCTGTTTGAGAAAGTAATTGGACTATTAAAGACCGTAAAGGTATTGTCTTTTCGTAGTAATTTAGTTTCCGGCTTTACCGTGAGGATAGCAGGTATAGGATTAGGTGAAAACCTGTGAAATGGAATCACTTCGATGGGCAAGCAGAAGCAAGCCGGAGGCCACATGGTATGGTAACACTTGAAATCGTGTTATCTGTACTGTGAGTGCTACAAGCACCCATCCAATGTGACTGATCAAGTGATCCTTCATGGTGACTGTCTTCCTAAACGGCACAGGTGTGTGAGAACACGCATTTGCCACCTCCCTGCTGTTCTTCCAACAGAAGGTAATAAGCAGGAAGAATTATAGAATTACTATCTAGTATCATCAAGACAGATAAGCCTCTCAAGAATTCCAGGCATATGGTTTAAAATATAAAAGTTGATTGTCACTGAAGCTCTTTTAGTTCTTCGAAATTAACCTCCCTAACTGCATAAGAAAGGAAACGCTTACATTCTTATACACTTATTCAACACTTGCATCTAAAACTCAGTTACTCAAGCTGCCTAAACACAGGCAAGACGAGATCAGTCGTCGTCACTAATGCTTAGTTAACTGGAAGGATCAGCAAACCACTCTGCTCAGGTCTTCTAACTCCAACCAGGTGGACACGATTACTCTCGGAACCCACCAGGAAATCGATCACCTCTTTTAAAATCAATTCTGAGGAATCACTGGCAAATACATAATCCCTTTACTGTCAATTGCAATTAAAACTGAAGTGTTCATATGCTTCTTGCATGCGAATCACTTTACTCACCGAGTAAAAAAAACACGAAAAAAAACTGCATCTAAATGATTGAATTCCATATTATTGAATTTGACTTACTCAATTCAACTTCGATTTTTGTGGAACTCAAACAGTTGGACTTTTTATGTTTTTAGTGTATTTCCAAATCTTCATTCGATGTTTCTTTAAACTTTAGGAATCATGCAGAATTTTCGTGAAAGAACTTAACGGCAAAACTTTTGGAAAAGTTTAATATTATTCAGCCCTTCTGGGTTGTAAAGTGAAACCAGTTATTTATTTCCCTATTTTTCTTTCTTAAAGTCGATACGGGCGCCATGTGGAAAACACGGAATCTAAGCATTGGTAGTGGGGGAGGTAAAACAGTAAGAATCGAGCGGTAGTAAGCAAATTATCGAACAATCTCCCACATCGATATAGAAATATACAAATTCTTGGTTGTGGTTGCGGAAGGTCTCTTAATATGAAACAGGCTAACATTCACATCGTCAAAGAAAATATATATTAATCGTTATTGTTAAAATATATGCATGAACGTAATCATCATTGAAAGCTACGAAGGTAAAGATGTTAATTTTTTAAAAAAAACATTCACAGCTAGTACAATACTTCGTATGGATCTGCGCAAGCTTCCTCGAGCATTCACTTTCCGTTGTTGCCAAATTAACATACTTCTAACTCTACTAAAGAATGTGTTCGTGGTTGGTTTCGTGTACATGTTGGATGAACCTGTGCAACAGGATGAAATCCAGACCAACTGACAAAATTAGTGGGGGGAAAAAATCGAACAGCAGGTGCACCACGTCGAGTTATTACTGCCAAGATACGCGTTTGTTTAGGAAGGACGTTATAACAGAAGTGCCATGTGATGAAATTGGAAGGTAGATGGCCAATGTGAGGGTTCTCACAGACATGTTTGTGAAAAACAAAGTCAAATTAGATTCCCAAAGGAGTTCAGCGTTACATGAAAAAAATTCTTCACCTCCTTCACGCAACTTAAATATAGCTTAGCGAAGAAAAGATACAAGTTTCGTCACTTGGCTCTATAGAGACTTCCGAAAGTTCTAGAAGGGGCTTATCGTGAGAAAATCCTTTCATGTGGGTGGCGATATCTGAAGATTAGGCGGTTACCCAAGAAGGAAAATGTGTTTCTTGGAAATATCGTAAAGAGGGTGTCGCTTATCTCATGTTTACCGTTTCATCCGTATCTTCTGGATCGTCACTGATAGGAGAGGCAATACTGCCAAGGTCAGGTGATTTAGATGCGAATTATTTTCTCTTCACAGTGTTGTGATATTTATGCACTAATGTTTGTAAATATGCAATAGCTAATTAAAGAAATATGAATGAAGATGATTAGGCATTGTTTGTGCATTTTAGATACAAACGAGCCTTTTTTTCAGATGTAACATACTTTATGACCTTAAATTGGAACAGTGCGGCAAGTAATGTATTCTGTTCAGACATTTTATATATGATTGTGAAGATCTGGGTTCGAAACCTTCATAAAAACACAAAGAACTTTATGATTAAAAATTTATCATATATAATGTAGATTATAATCTATGTACATAAAAATCATAATCTAATAATTCATTTAATAAGCGTAGATATATACGAGTAAATATCTGTTATACTGGGTACCTAACCTCAAATGCATGTATTTTTCAAGTAACCAGGATGGCAGTCTTACCTTATAAATGTATCACCTATATTGTAAATTTTGTCGTTTATTTGTATCATCCGATATCGTAATGTTTCTTGTACGGGGGTGGTCTGAAAAGTTCTCGGCCTAACAATGAAAAAACGAATTTATAATTTCAAAATTATTTTTATTTTTTCAACATCATCTCCCTTAAGACTAATGTATTTATTCCAGCGATGCTCCAGCACCATTATCCCGTCCCTGTTGTGGTTCTCAGTAACATCTGCAAAATACCCCTCTACAGCTGCAATCACCTCTTGATTCGAAGAAAAACGCTGACCAGCAAGGAAGAGTTTTAGTTTTGGGAAGAGATTGAAGTCAGAGGGAGCCGAATGTGGGAAATAGGGTGGATGTTCCAACAATTCATAGTGCAGATCCCTTATTTTACCACTGCCAAAACACCTTTGTGGGCAGGTGCATTTTCCTGATGAAAGATGATTTTTTTCTTCTGCAAACTGGGTCTTTTCTCACGAAAATTTCCATCTAGTCTGGTTAAAAGATCGAAATAATATTCCCCGGTTATTGTTTTACCCTTTTCAAGGTAATTAATAAACAAAATATCTTTAGCATCCCAAAACACCGATGCCATGACCTGTCCTGCTGATGGAACCCACTTTGTCTTCTTTAGCGCTGATCAATCAGCTTATGTCCACTGTTTTGATTGCTGTTTGGATTCTGGTGTGTAATGGTGAATCCAAGTCTCATACATAGTAATCGATGCAGAAAATCAATTTTATTATTGTTAACACGCTCCAAGCACTGTTCAGAGATTTTCTTGCGAGTGCGCTTTTGATCTGCTGTGAGCAAGCGTGGCACCCATCTTGCGCAAAGCCTTTTCATTTGCAATTTTTCATGCAAAATATATCCTACACATTCTTTTGAAATGCCTATAGTCTCAGCAATTTCACGCACTTTGACACGCCGGTCATCCAATACCATACCATTCACTTGACCAATGATTTCTGGTGTTGTTACACGTTTTGGACGTGGATCATGTTCAAATGGTACGGCCGCGTTTAAACTCGGCAGCCCATTTCTTAATTGTCGAAAACGAAGGAAAAGAGTTCCCATAAACTTTTATGAACTTCGAATGAATTTCTTTCGGCGTTAAACCTTTTTTATAAAACATTTTATATCGTATCCATTTCAAGGGATACAGAGAACACTTTCGCTTCAGACAGCTGTATAAAACAAATTACTTGATAGAATGCCTTGCAATTTCACATGGATGCTTATGATAGATGTACCAACTTAGAAAGAAAAATCGTTCCGATAGTGTTGCCATCTATGGTCGAGGCCGAGAACTTCTCAGACCACTCCCGTGTGTTGTCTCATCTTGTATCTGTTCAAATGCAACGATCTGGTGCGTTTCAACTATGCGTTAATGTCATTGTAATTTCTTATTATTCTATCTATTGCATCTGTACGGTGAAACAGATTAATAAATTCAATTAAAAAACTATCACAAGCATCCATCATTGTCAAATAATCTTTATAAGAAAGTTTCAAATTGAAGGTAGTTATTCGCTGTCGTATGGAAGAAGCAGGATTTTCCCCTGTCCGGAACTTGGATGTTTCGTGGAGAGAAAAGCATACACAAATAACCGACGTAATAAGTTGTCTTAATCAGTAATTAAAACCAAACCAAGTTTCTTTTTCTGTGACAAAATGTCTACCTGGACAGCTTCTATATGAAAATATTCTGCATTGATAGTTCATCAATGGTGTGTTATTTGTCATGCTGGCTACATTTTATATTTACAGATGAAAAATATGGAGTCATTTCATGGCTTCTGACGTCTTTTATTTTTTTACTGCCATAATCGTGCATCTGCCAGGTTAGAGAATATCGTGCAGAGTTAATGTTTAATAAACTATCTAGTTGACAAAGTTCATTGCACTCCCGCTCTACATCAAATAGATTTTCGTGTTCGAATTCCACTTCAAGTGGAAATGTTTGTGAATATCTTTAAATCTCAGTAGTGCCGAAAAAAGTTTCTGTATTTGTTTCTAGAAAAAGGCTTGCTATATTATTCCTTAGCACGCACACACAGTTTCAATGTTGGAGAGGATTTCGTGTGTGCGTGTGCGCGCGCGCGCGTCATGCTACAAACGCAAGTAAATCAGTTCAAGGACTTACTCATTGGCTTTCATGTAAAACACTATTATAGTGCAGATGGAAAATCCATGGCATAATAATGTATATGATTTGAAAAGGTGAATCAGTGACGCAATAATGCTTATATCAGAGCATGCGCCGTGAGAAGGTAAAGGCACATTTGAAAGATGAGAACGTTGGTATTGCCAATCAGCCCTACATCACGGTTATCCAATAGCTTTCTGTAGCAGTCAGAAAAAAAAATAATCCTCTGCAACTTCATCTGCACAGCACACTGCATCACGACAACTCAGGAATTGAAATGTGCATTCCTCAACATGACCACGATCTTTGCCAACTAGATGGCTTGATGGCAGACATCACGTGTAGGTAATAATTGGAAAGGGATTTGGTACAGTCGGCATCTCATTCCTTCAGGTTATCATCTGTTCGAACGGTTGAAGGACATGAGAAGCAAACGTTGAGAAGATGAAGTCTGTCAAGAATGATCTATAGATAGCTCTAAAAAAATATCTACCGCACTGAGATTTTACAGCTTGTGGTAAGTGAAAGTATTTTTAAATTTAAGTTACGGGACTGCTGTAAGGAAATGACAACTGTAACAGGCAAACTGCCAGATTCTTTTTTGTTCCAGTAGGTAGCACTTTTAAATATAAACGAACTTGCACATTTAATTCAATTGAGTGCTTTACTCTTTTTATATACTGTACATATAGTACAGTCTAGAAAATAAGTAAATCTGTAAAAATAAGTCTATCTGTAAAAATAACGTCAATCTGTAAAAATAAGTCTAGAAAAGAATTCCATGAATTCTTTTCTAGACTTATTTTTACAGATTGACGTTGGTTGTTTTGAATTAGGACCGAAGAAAGTAATTGAGTGTACTCTGACCAATTTTCCAGTCTTGGGATATGAAAAACTAACACTTGCAGAAGAAAAAAAACCTACTAGCTCCATAATTAGGCCCACCGACAAGCTGGAAGTTTGCCAGCTTATTAAATTAGATTTTTAGTATAAACGTCTCATTTTAGATTTAATTTAACTTAAATAGCGATATTTGTGGTATATATTACGAATGGAAGAACATAAAGATGTACTTTTAACAACTGAAATTAATTAAAAGATTTCAAGGAAAGACACAAAGCCTTTAAAAACAAAATATGGTAAGCGAAAATGTCATTATTTAGTTTTACTGAACATCTAGTTAACTGGATTTCGAGTCTTTCTACATGTTTCGTCATGTTCACAAAGATCCAAGGATCTATAAATTAATGACTGTAATATCTATCGGTGTATTTTTTTAAACGCAAATGATTAAAAAGAGAATAGCACAATAAAAACAGAAGGAACAAAATATTGCTCCGTTTCTCTTCGAAGTATTTTTTTATGTTTCTTTTTGGGGGAAACTCCTTTATCTACACGAAAGGTCTAATTATGGGAAATGTTATGAAAGCAGTTTATAGATCCGATGGGTCGTGCGATGAGATGGTTTAATTAAACGTGGCGGGAAAAAAATTATCCGAGCCTGCCTCATGGTTATTTTTCTAGCATCTCATTCGCGAACTCTCTTAGATCGCTTCGCATGCTCATATTAAACCCCTGGAGTATTTCCGACTCATTTTAATATATCGCGGCTCAGCTGGAAAAAACCCCAACAAGTTGGATTTCGTCGGAAGTGTTACAAAAGTTTAATAACTTTTAGGGGAAAAAATGGCTTCACTGAAATTCGCGCGATGTATATTAGTTGAAATCACGTGTTGTTCCTGCGATTACAAAACTAAAGCAATTCCTCTGTAAATTTTTAATAAAGTATTGAGCTCTGTTAATTAATATTTAGACGTTTTTTTACAATATCAGTAAAGGAAGGGATCTAACATCAATGTCCTACTCCGGTTAGAAGTAGAAAACATTTAAGAAGGCAAGAATAGCTAATTGCCAGAGATTAGAAAAGTTGCGACATTGAGGAAAATGAGTTAAGATAAAACTAATCTTGGATGTTCAAGGATATGTTCTTCCTACACGCTGTAAATCAAGTTTTGGTAAGAGATAATTAGGAGTTAGAACTGTAATTATAATTTTTAATAAAGGCAGAAGATGCTTCGTTTCTTTCATAGGAATTAATCCCCGTTTGAACACTTAAAGTGTGCTTCCAATTTGGAAGTGGTATTGAAATATTGTCTCTAAACCTCGATCAGTTGTGTACAGAGGCGAAGTAGAATTGTATCTATTGTTTTCCCTTCTGAAGGGGGGGGGGCATATAGTATCACTTGATATTGAGGCAAGTACTTCAATGCGAATCTTTAAAAGGACAATTGTATTCTTAGATGAGATCCAAAAGATGCGACTCACTTAACTCACATAAAAAACGATGTTTTTGGCGATTTTCGTCTTGTGCTTAGTTTATTATAGTTTTTTTCGATGTTATTGTACTGCAATCAGTGAATAATTTCTTTGATCTGTCATTAATTTCACCGAATTCCTCCGGACGATACGAGTTAAAATATTTCCAGAGCAGCCGCTTACAAATTGTTTTAATTTTTTTTTATTGTTGGTCTTGTTTAAATAAGTCGCAATGGAACCGAACTCGAGGGGAATGCAATCAGTTCTGACTTAACCCGAATGACCAAAATCAATTGCAGCGGTGTTCTTAAACATTTTCTCGATTAACTGCTAGATGACTTAAGCACCCCAGCTTGGTGTAGATAAAGAAAAACGTGTGGGTCAATCCAAGTTTATCTAAAAGTTATAGATGGCATTATGGAGAAATAATACCTTGTCAAGTGTTTGTGCACTTTGCGATTTTTGTCCCATTTAAATGACATATTTCAAAGAATGGATAGAAATCAAATTCTGCTTTCACAGAAAACAAAAACATACTCAAGGAGCCTGTTCATGAAACCAACGCATCACTCCATAAGTGACGAGCTGGAGATTGTTTTTCCGTCACTTCAATAATTCCACTTACCCTGATTAGTTTCGCTAAATAATCATGAATTAGTTTTCTTTTTCTAAAACTCAAGCTTGCCCTGAAGGAATGTTTAATTCAATTATCACGATAAAAAAAAATCAAGCTACACTCGCCAATCAAAAGAATGAACTTTTGATAAATAAATCTGACTGTAATTACAGAAAGGTAACCGCTATACAAATCTAGGATTGATAACTCACATACCTAATAATCCAGATTGTCTGATTTACCAGACAAAGCTATAAACCAAGTAATCATCTTATTACCAGTTAATCACAGAATGCTTCACGCAGAAATAAAAGGCAGGGCTATCCCGGGAAGAATGCGTTTGTTTCTCCTGAGTAAAATGAGAATCATTACAGAAACCAGTGGCATCTAATACGAAGTTGTATTGTAATCGGAAAGGGTTCTGCTTGTTACTTGTAATAGACAGATACTTGAGCCAATCACGAGGTTAAATAATCGAGTTATAAGATCAAGGGAGATTATGGGAAGAAGGGTAGTACAACATATACAAAAAATAGTAATTATAGACTACTATCCTGATTAAAATTATTTTCATTATTTTTTAGGGGTGTAACGTAGACTGCTTCCTCGTGGTGCACTCTAAATAGTCTATTGCGACAGATGGAGCCGTACTCTCTTAGCAGGACTCACGGACACAGGCTCTCAGATAACCGACATACACCTACCGAGGATTTGAGAATCAAGAATATGGGCTCACTCTTAAAAGTATGCCAGTTAAACATACAAGGCATAAGTAGGGCTAAATGCTAAGTTCTTACTAAGATCCTGAATTACCATCAAATAGATGTAGTTGTAGTACATGAAACTCACACTAAGGACGATCTAGCTCTACTAACGAGAGGGAAAATATATGGTTACAAGATGATTAACTTCATAAACCATCCCAAATATGTGTGGCAACATATATAAAAAATGACATTTCTAATTATAAGATCTGTGAACCAAGTATCAGCAAGGACATATATAGTATATCTATTATAATATCTGGTTATACTATAACCAACGTGTATAAATCTCCCTTAGCTAAATGGCCTGATCAAGTACTGTTCCAGCAACAACATCCAAGCATAATCCTGGGAGATTTTAATAGTCATCACTCCCTTTGGGGCTATAGAAAGGATGACCTAAATGGTACCCTACTAGTGAACTGGATGGAAAATC